>NC_047124.1:32518882-32676099 GCF_902500255.1 Thalassophryne amazonica | reverse complement strand
AAGAAACACTATTGTTCATATTTGTCCAGCTCCTCGATGTTCCTTATTGCCATGACTTTTGCTTGTTCTGGTGATCCGTTCAGTTTGATGAATATTTACAGTTTGAAGTCCATGTGTGCTGGATTTTTCCCTGTTTCTTCAAGAAGCGTGCTTTCCTGGCGATGTCGGCATTCCGTTTGGTGAGATGTTCATTGATGAATACGTTTGTCCCTTTCAGTTTTCTTCCTTGTTTTAACAGTGCTGTTTTGTGTTTTCTGTTGATGAATCTCATGATGACGGTTCGTTTATCACCGTCATTTCTCCGGGGCAGAGGGTGGCACGCTTCAATGTTATTTAAATCCATTTCTATACCTTTAGATAG
Source organism: Thalassophryne amazonica (assembly GCF_902500255.1). Lineage (NCBI taxonomy): Eukaryota > Metazoa > Chordata > Actinopteri > Batrachoidiformes > Batrachoididae > Thalassophryne > Thalassophryne amazonica. Next base: position 32,675,738 of record NC_047124.1, on the reverse strand, counting down.
GAGGAAATCAGCAACCTGTTTTTCCACAGAGCTGACCTCCTGTTCACTGGGCTCCCCTCCGCTCTCATCTGTTACCGCCCGTGCGTAGGACCGTGGTTTGATGTGAAGACCTGTGATGATGACGTCGTTGATTCTGGTGTACTGCTCCAATTCAGCCACTCTATTTTCCAGCTGCACCAGATGCCGGTCTTTCTCGGCATTCTGGAGCCGTAATGCCTTCACCTCCTCCACCAGATCCATGATTGATTTCTGTTGCTGCTTCACAACAGAAATCTCCTCTGATAAAAAGTCCAGAGATTTTTTAATATCGTCACCTTCCTCCGCTGTCAGAACCTTCTTAGGCCCCATGGTCGGTTTATGAGCAGCTTGTCGATCGCCGATGTTAACAGCCTGTGTTGTTTATCACCGGGATGGATCTGCACTGCGCTGGTGCCGCGCGGCCTCGGTGTTTCCGCGCTGATGGATCCGCGGTGGCTGCACGAGGCCTCGGGGAAGCGGCACTCGTGACGCGCGGCTCTAATGACGCAGCGCGCGGCCTCAGTGAATTCACCACGTTGAGCGGGCCTCGGACGTTGTTGCTGTCCAGTCGCGGGGCTAAGTTGCCGGTTGAGGTGGTATTCCCACTGTCCGGGTTGGCAAACACCGGCGTGGCAGATGGCAACTACAAACACCACCTCTGAAAACTCAGGTACAAACTTTTTGCAGCTCGCTCTGACGACACGCAGCTCTGACTGACTGTGACTGACGCAGCCTCACTCTGAATATATTTCATTATATATATATATATATATTTCATTGATATGTTTTTACGTCAGACATGCTTGAACCCTCGTGCGCATGCGTGAGTTTTTCCACGCCTGTCGGTGACGTCATTCGCCTGTGAGCACTCCTTGTGGGAGGAGTCGTCCAGCCCCTCGTCGGAATTCCTTTGTCTGAGAAGTTGCTGAGAGACTGGCGCTTTGTTTGATCAAAATTTTTTCTAAATCTGTGAGACACATCGAAGTGGACATGGTTTGAAAAATTAAGCTGGTTTTCAGTGAAAATTTTAACAGCTGATGAGAGATTTTGAGGTGATTCTGTCGCTTTAAGGACTTTTCACGGTGCGAGATGTCGCTCAGCGCTCTCAGTCAGCGTCATCAGCCTGTTTCAAGCTTAAAACCTCCACATTTCAGGCTCTGTTGATCCAGGACATCGTGAGAGAACAGAGACGTTTCAGAAGAAGTCGGTTTCAGCATTTTATCCGGATATTCCACTGTTAAAGGAGATTTTTTTAATGAAAGACGTGCGTGTGGCGCGGCGGAACAGGAAAAACACCTCCGTGTTGATAACCATTTGTTAAAATCCAGTTGGCTTTTGGTGGCTTTCAGTGGAGTGAGTATATGAGAAATTGTTTATCAGCTGGAGATGTTCCAACTTGTCCTTAAGGCTTCCAGCAGAAGTGTTTTTCCTGTGGCGGAGCGTCGTGGCGGCTGCGAGCCGACGCTGCAATCCGTCCGCACGTCTTTCATTAAAAAAATCTCCTTTAACAGTGGAATATCCGGATAAAATGCTGAAACCGACTTCTTCTGAAACTTCTCTGTTCTCTCACGACGTCCTGGATCAATAAAGCCTGAAATGTGGAGGTTTTAAGCTTGAAACAGGCTGATGACGCCGCCTGAGAGCGCTGCGCGACGTCTTGCACCGTGAAAAGTCCTTAAAGCGACAGAATCACCTCAAAATCTCTCATCAGCTGTTAAAATTTTCACTGAAAACCAGCTTAATTTTTCGAACCATGTCCACTTCGATGTGTTTCACAGGTTTAGAAAAAATTTTCATCAAACAAAGCGCCAGTCTCTCAGCAACTTCTCAGACAAAGGAATTCCGACGAGGGGCTGGACGACTCCTCCCACAAGGAGTGCTCACAGGCGAATGACATCACCGACAGGCGTGGAAAAAGTCATGCATGCGCACGAGGGTTCAAGCATGTCTGACGTAAAAACATATGAATGAAATCCATATAGTTTTTGAAAAAAATAAAAAGGACCTATACTTTACGGACAGACCTCGTGTATATATATATATATATGTGTGTGTGTATATGTGTATATATATATATGTGTGTGTATATGTGTATATATATATGTGTGTGTATATATGTGTATATATATATGTGTGTGTATATATGTGTGTATATGTGTATATATATATGTGTGTGTATATGTGTGTGTATATGTATATATATGTGTGTGTGTATATGTGTGTGTATATGTATATATATGTGTGTGTGTATATGTGTGTGTATATGTATGTATTTATATGTATATGTGTGTATATGTATATATGTGTGTGTGTGTGTATAATAATTGAATGTTTGATTTTTGGTTGTTTGGTTGTTCATCTGCTTTGTGGAACATCCTGAGGTAACACATTGCTGGCCATCATAGCTGCTTCCAGATAAATTTAAGCATGTTGAACTGGTCGGGACATGATATTTTTGTACCAACGTATTTTTCAATTATCCTGATTCCCCTCAAAGTTGAAAGGTTTGATGAAGGCAAACCCTGAACCTGGAAGTTCATCAGATGTTCTTGTCTTTCTTTCTCAGGTGGTATATGCTTGAAACATACGTACATCTTCAATATGACTTATGTACATTTATGAGATGAAATACTTTGGACAGTGGTGCAGATTTTAAAGTCTGTTGCCCTGAAACTGGAAGGTTGGCAGATCAATCCCTGAGGGCTGCACATCAAAAAGTGAACAAGTCATTAAACTCCAACATGATCAATTCCCAAATAGATTAAGGAACTGTTATTAGAATGTTGTTTTTGTACTTAAATGTATTAAATTCTATTAAATTGACTACTGTAAACTGAAATAACTGAAAAGTATAAGATAATGTATTCAGTATTTAGAATTCAACTGTAACCAAACTTCACAAACCAAACCTTTTTTTTTTTAGTATATAAACTTAAAAAAAAAAAAATCAGTTACCACTTTTGTTAGTTCTGCCAACGTGTTTGGATTTACAGATTTCGAGACTTGTTACAGTCCTTCCTGTACACCTTCTACAGCCTCTTCAATCCTGCCTTGATTCATATTACAAAAAATGAAAAGAAAAGCGCCCACAAGTCAAACCCTCTGCTGTGGACTATAGCTAAGCAGTTTATTTGGCAACAGCAAGAGTGAAACACCATTGTGGAGAGTTTACCCATTTCATTTGTACCAAAGCCAAAACCTTATTATTCCTCTTCTTTGCTGTTTACCTTAGAAAATGAGCAGACAGGACGTCTTGGAGGCATCCAGAGCCGTAGTGTTCTGTAGGGGATCTCTGCTCTCACTTTCTGGGCCCTGAAGGTCAAGCTGAGCTCCAGCCCCCTCTGTCAGTCTGGAATAATAGAATAATGGCATAATTAACTGGCAGGAAGATTTTACCCCGGGGAGGTGCTCTGCTGCTCCATTAGAAGGAGCTGGGGCCCTGGTCCTGGCTATAATTAGGTCTCCATGGGTTATAATTGTCCTGCAGTTTAGACTTTAAATGGGAGTGTTATAGCAGAAGGCAATCTACAGCAAGGAAAGCGGACCCCCATGCACAGGAATCATCCTGTTTCAGTGACAATTTTAATGGTTGATCAAACCAAATGTGTTTGGAGAAAATCAAATGGTATGTTCACCTAGATGATAATTATTTGTTTGCATTCAACTTTATACACACACACACACACACACACACACACACACACACACACACACACACACACACACACACACACACACACACACACACACACACACACACACACGTAATGTAATTGTTTTTATTTTGTAGTTTAGATGTTGAATTTTCCATAGCCCAAAGTAAAGGCCCCTTCGTACATAGCACGAATAAGTACAAATCAGGGTGAATCACAGCGAAACAGCTCGTATGTGTAAACCATGAAAACATCAAGCCGACATTGAGAGGGACACGTGTTCGGGCAGCGGAAACACAGTGCAAGCAGCTGCAGCATGTGTAACTACATCGTGCAGTTGCTGTGGAAAAAAAAAATAAATAAACGTCACCCATGGGATTCGAACCTGTGATTTACAAAAGCTCTGATTGCCAGCCAGAAACTTTAACAGTGTGCTACCATCACTGTCCTATAAAAGGTGTGGAAAAATGGCTACATTCGACAAGGAGATAGACAGCTGGTCCTGCACGCATGTCCGGCTTGACGCATGTTCTGTTCACATTGCACCGCAGGACAGACACGGCATCATGTGGAAGAGATCTCACGTGGGTGATGCAACATTCGGATCTCCCGCTGTGTTGATCTCCCGCTGTGTTATGATCTGACCGTCCTTTCACCTGGGGCAGCCTGTCAATGTGCGCCCTGTGCACTCGCTCGCTGCAGCCCCTCGCAACAGCGATATGTGTTTTTATGTATGTCCACGTGAGGACAGCAAACAGACACACACGCGTCACAGTGGACAGTTGTAAGCTCATGTCCGTCCAGTGCAAATGGCCAAACATTTTCTAAGTGCCAAGTGAGCGCTGTTAGATGTGCATGTGTGTCACCTGGAATTTAGCCGACACCTGTCGCGAGAGGGGTCAAATCGGCCCTCACAGGGCACTCTGTCTTTCAGCCGCTGGTGTGCGCAAATAGTTGTAGCAACAGGTGTACAAGGCGTTGGAGGCAGCTCCGATTTTACACGTATTACATACGATTCCTGCTTTCTGCGCAATTGAGCCACATTCGTACTATGTGTGAAGGGGCCCTAACACACTTACGTTTCATGACCTTCTTATACTCTGCACTTCCTGCATCAATGTTCCCACCAATCTCAAGCGTCCTGTCACAAATGACCCAGACAATATGTAATAATATTTACATCAAACTTTGATTTGAACAGAATGTGTTACCATACTGCATTCTTTCTTGTGCTCTGGAGTTGAAGGTTTGATCTGGTTTGTACGAAAATTGTGCAGTCACTAAGGGTCAGTCAAAAATAAAGTTCTGTATTTTCCAGAGCACAAGTCACAACTGTTAAAATTGTCTCTCGAAGAGGAAAACTTTTATAAGTCTCACTGTAGTATAAGTCGCAATCAGGTCTTTTTATTTGGGATTTTTCTGTATTGTTGAACTGCACGTTTAATTATTTGCATTTATTATAATTACAGTTAGTTTTATGCTTGGTGACGTCCTTTATGAATAGTCATTATAGTTATTCTTATTAACAATGAATGTGTGATATTATTTTATTTTAGATTTTTGCTAATTTATTGAAAATGTAAAAAAAAAAAAGAAATCACATGTGCATAAGTATTCATAGGCTTTGCCATGAAGCTCAAAGTTGAGCTCAGGTGCATCCTGTTTCCACTGATCATCCTAGTACGCTTTCTGTAGCTTAATTGGTGTCCACAAGGTAAATTCAGTTGACTGGGCATGATTTGTGAAAAAATATTCTATAGACCTCTGAGACATGATTGTCTTGAGGCACAAATCTGGGGAAGAGTACAGAACATTTCTGCTGCTTTGAAGGTCCAAGTGAGCACAGTGGCCTTCATCATCTGTAAAAGGAAGAAGTTCAGATCCACCAGGACTCTTCCTAGAGCTGGCCACACGTCTAAACTGAGCGATCAGGGAAGAAAGGCCTTAGTCATGGAGGTGACCAAGAACCCAGTGGTCACTCTGTTAGAGCTCCAAAATTCCTCTGTGGAGAAAGGAAAACCTTCCAGAAGCACAACCATCTCTGCAGCAATCCACCAATCAGGGATGTGTGGTAGGGTGGCCAGACAGAAGCCACTCCTTAGTAAAAGGCACATGACAGCCCACCTGGAGTTTACCAAAAGGCACCTGAAGGACTCTGAGCATGAGAAAAAAAAAAATCTCTGATCTTATGAGACAAAGATTGAACTCTTTGGAGTGAATGCCAGGCATTATGTTTGGAGAAAACCAGGCACCATCCCTACAGTGAAGCATGGCGGTGGCAGCATCATGCTATGGGGATGTTTTTCAGCGGGAGGAACTGGGAGACTAGTCAGAATTGAGGGAAAGATGAAAGCAGCAATGTACAGAGACGTCCAGAATGAAAACCTGCTCCAGAGCGCGCTTGACCTCAGACTGGGGTGACGGTTCGTCTTTCAGCAGGACAATGACCCTAAGCACATAGCCAAGATATCAAAGGAGTGGCTTCAGGACAACTCCGTGAATGTCCTTGAGAGCCCAGCCAGAGCCCAGACGTGAATCTGATTGAACATCTCTGGAGAGATCTGAAAATAGCTGTGCACCGACGCTCCCCATCCAACCTGATGGCGCTTGAGAGGTGCTGCAAAAAGGAATGGGCCAAACTGTCCAAAGATAGGTGCACCAAGCTTGTGGCATCATATTCAAGAAGACTTGAGGCTGTAATTGCTGCCAAAGGTGCATCAGCATTTGAGAAAAGCCTGTGAATACTTATGTACATGTGATTTCTTTTTTTTTTTTATTATTATTTTTAATAAATTTGCAAAAACTTAAAAAACGATTTTTTTCATGTTGTCATTATGCGGTATTTTGAGTATAATTTTGAGGAAAAAAAAATGTGAATTTACTCCATTTTGGAATGACTCACATAAAACATGGAAAAAGTGAAGCACTGTGAATCCTTTTCAGATGCACTGTATACAGTATATAGGGGATTAAAGTGGCTGTCGGTTAACACTGTTGCCTCACACCAAGAATGTCATGGGATCGCTTCCCATCTGATCCTTTGTGTGGAGTTTGCAAGTTTTCCCTGTGTTTGCATAGGTTCCCACTGGGTGCTTCACCTTCCTCAAAACATCCAGAGACATGCTTGTTAGGTGAACTGGTGACTTTGACCCTGGGTGTGCGTGTGAGTGTGAATGGGTTTGTCTCTCTATAGTTATGACGTCCTCTCCAGGGTATACCCCTCTCTCCCTGTGACTGCTGCTGGGATTGGTTCCAGCCCCCCTACACCCTTTGGAGTCAGCTGGTATAGAAGACGAATGAATGAATGAATGTCCTGTGCTACCTTTCTGTTGGTCACATAACCTTTGATCTTGAACTTGTAAACTGTAATACATGACCTCTACAACTCCCTTGGATTAAATGTTGTAGAAGTCGTGTGACCATCACGGGTTACTTCCCCATCCAAGAGGCCGGTACCCATTTTCAGCTGGGATGATGCAGATAAGGTGTCTTGCCACATACAAGTAGCCTGAAAAAGTGGATTTTGCACAAAGCTGGTCAAATGTTAAGGCCCCACAGAGCCACACATTATGTTTGTGGACATCATAGCCTGCCTCCACACAGATGCCGGAGGTAATTTCTGAATTTTTGCCAGTGAATTTGTGCGTTAAATAGTGTCAAACTTGGAGAGACATTCAGTTATCTCGTCAGTGACATTCATGTCTCTGGGTCCTCCACCTTTGAGATCAAGACACACCTGGGCTGAGCCTACAGAGTCATGAGGTCACTGTATAGAGGTGTTTGATGATGCTGATATCTTTGCAAGAGATCAAAGCCTTAAGTCTTTAGGGTCCTGATGCTTCCTGTCTTACTGTATGGTTGTGAGACTTTGCTAATCAATGACCTCAGGCATGACTGCATGTTTTTGGTACTACTAGGTCTCTTTGGAGGATCCTTAGCTACAGCCTTGAAAGGATATTTACTTAGGGAGTCTTGGATGAGGGGTATTATTTGCATTTTGAAGGAAATTCAGATGACATTTTGACCATATTGCATGTTTCTCTCTGCATAATCCAGCATACAGGTTCCTCAGTGCTGAGAACCATCTTTCTGTATTGTTGGTAGTCAGGATCGTAGGCAGTTCCGTGGTGGGTGGATGCAGGGGCACTGGTACATGCTCTTCCTTCTGAATTACAAAGAAATAATCTTGCATGACTCGATGTCAGAGATGCAGGTGTCATACCCTCTGACTCTCCATTGCAGTTAATCAGTATCTTGATCAGTAAAATTGTTAATGAGGAACTTTTCGGCTCAGATAACTGACTCAGTGAGTTGTGCCTGATCAGAATAAATGCAGATCCGTTTGTACCCCATTATCACTTCCACCCAACATACGAGAGTCAACTGAAACGTTCTGCCTCCTTGATGATCATTTCAGCAACAAGCAACATTCTCACATGAATCACATCTGCTTAAAGCTTGGAATCTTCTCTATCAGGCACTGTCATTACGTTTCCATGTACGAGGTCTGTTATAAAAGTATCGGACCTTTTTTATTTTTTGCAAAAACTATATGGATTTGAATCGTGTGCTTGCATCAGCCAAGTTTGAACCTTCATGCGCATGCGTGAGTTTTTTCGCGTCTGTCGGTTGCGTCATTCACCTGTGGGCAGGCTTTGAGTGAGCAGTGGTCCACCCCTCTCGTTGGGTTTTCATTGTCAGGAAAATGTCTGAACAGCTGGAGCAGTGCTGCATCACATTTTTCAAGAAACTGTGTGAGACAGCCAGGTGGAAACCATTCGGAAAATTCAGATGGTTTTCGGTGAAAATCCTATGGGCATCACACAGATTAAGGAGCATTACAACTGGATTAAAGACGGCCCACAGCGGCTGAGGGCGCAGTGGCGGAGAACAAAAGCAAGTCCGTGTTGGAAGTCTCACAGGACATGATGTGACATGCCCAGCTCTCCACAATTTCTCGGATACTCACTCTACTAAAAAGCCACCGAAAGCCGTCTGAATCTTCCGAATGGTGGAAGACCTAACGCCATTGCGAATGCCTCCACACATCTTTCATTACAAAATCTCCTGTAACAGTGGAATCTGACGAAAAATGGCTGATGTCTACCTTTTCTGCCATTTCTCTGGTAGTCACACGATGTCCCGGATCAACACAGCCTTCATTTTGGAAATGATCTGGTCATTTCAGCCTGTCAATGGCCGTTCAAAGCGTGGCGCGCCCTCAGCCACTGTGGGCCATCTTTAATCCGGTTGTAATGCTCCTTAATCTGTGTGATGTCCATAGGATCTTCACCGAAAGCCATCTGAATTTTCCGAATGGTTTCCACCTGGCTGTCTCACACAGTTTCTTGAAAAAGTTGATGCAGTGCTGCTCCAGCCGTTCAGACATTTTCCTGACAATGAAAATCCGATGAGAGGGGTGGACCAGTGCTCACTCAAAGCCTGCCCACAGGCGAATGACACAACCGACAGGGGTGAAAAAACTCACGCATGCGCACGAAGGTTCAAGCTTGGCTGATGCAATCACACGTGATTCAAATCCATATAGTTTTTGTAAAAAATAAAAAGGTCCGATACTTTTCTAACAGACCTCGTAGTCACCCTCCCTTTCCACACACTGTTACAAACGTGGGACAGGTTTTTGCATCCATTGATGAAGAAATCATGTATCTTCTCAGGTGTTCTTTTAGTTTGGGGAAAACGAAAAAAGCCAGAGGCGGACAAGATCCTGACTGTGCGGCAGCTGTGGACAATGCATCCTGTGATTGTTGACTTGTGTGCATTAGTGTTATGATGAAGAATCGTCGTTTTCCAGGATGAACACTTGATGCTGTACATCTGTGACTGTTGGAGTGCCACCTACAGGCCGGGTCATGCAGACTCTTCATAGCTGAATTTTCACCCTTCAAACTTCTTACCCACCTCCTGACTGAACTGATATCTGCACAAGCGTGTCACTTTGATATCTTGCTTGTTTATGAAATAATTGCATTGAAGGCACAACTTTTCATCTGACTCTCGTAGATATCTGGTCATGCAGCATTATAGCCTTCACACAACAGAAGAGTGTCGTGTGTGTCCAATAACTAACCAATATCTTAACATTACTACCAGAGTCGTTGTAGGTTCCCTCACGGCTCGAAGTGATTTCCCACTGAAGAGGATATCAGCACATACTGCCTTTTCATAGCTCAATATGTACTGTGCACTCAGACCTCTACTTCAGTCCTGATTTATTTGAATTTTCATCACCTCAATTGATCGGGACCCTTTACTCAAGCGACAGAGATACAGACTAAATGACTATTGACTGCCAAGTATTTGAAAAATGCATTTGTCAGACCACCACTGCTATTGATGAGGGCATATTAAAAAAATTTATCTGAAGAATCAATGGTGAGGAAGGAGCAGCAAACTACCAGTTTTCCTGCGTTATGTGTGTGTGCACTCTGTCTCTCTCACACTCTGTCTTTTTTTCCTTTTCCTCTTTTCTTTTGTCTCCTTATGTGCTAACTGCTGCTGGTGCATTGCAGTAAACCAGGGATGGCAGACAGTGAGGGGTGTGCATTGTGTGCGTATGAGGTGATGCTGCAGAAGAAGCAACAACGAGCATCCCAGGGTTTAGTGTCGACATAAATCGCACTTATCCACCTCATATGCACCTGCACTGAGGTAATGACCTTATCTAACAAGTTTTTTTTAATCCCCCTTACAAAATGGTGAAGGTGAATCACACTCGAATATAAATGGTAAGTTCACCTCTGTGCAGTACTACACCATCCTGCAAGCACAAGTTTGAGGTAGTATATCATCTGTCTGTACATTTGCACTGTAAAGCCCCACTCTTGCACTGGTTGATGGTGGATTACAATGAAACTTCAAATTGTGGTAGGACACGTGAAAATGTACATGAAAGAAAATAATTGTGGTCTTACACTTTTCTGTCTTTTTATTTTTATTTTATTTCCAGTGGTCAGCACTGGCTTTCCAAAATGAGGCACAACAGTAGGGTTGGGTATCGAGAACCGGTTCTTTTCGGGTATCGTTAAGAAATGATTCGATCCACTGATATCAGTAGTCTTTTTGCATAATGATTCCCTAATCGGTCCTTCAGAGTGGCCGTTGTTTTTGAGGGTGTTTGTCCGGAAAATGATGATTCCTGTACGTTGATTACAGACCCTGCAGTCGGTCTGTAATCAACCGTTTCTGCAGCACGACTCCACTTTGAAGTATGAACCAATGAAGCAATGCTTCAATCTGCTGGCTCGTTGGTTCTTTGATTCGCTGCTCTTCAGAAATGACAAGTCTGCTTCTTAACCCCTCTCAGAGCCATTAAAATATGTCAGTCGTGAGTCACTTTTGTGTGGATTAAAGTCACTAACTGGGATTCTTGTTTTGTTGCAGTCAAGAAACAAGAATTGTCCTGTGTTCTGTTGGCCCAGCTGCAAACGCTGCACGGCTCTCTGCTGAGAGAGAGTCTGGTCGGAATTAATAACTAATCACCACTTCAAATAAAATGACACCTCTTTCCAAATGCTATAATACAGACAAAAACTACAATAGACAAACGTTTTTTCCTCCCATAATGAGACGTCCTGCATTCTTTATGAATTACATCCTGACATGCAGCACAGCCAGCTGGCTGAGTTCAGCTCAGATGTATGGAAAGACATTCATGCCAATATTGTCTGAAAAGAAATGCTTTTGACAAAAGCTGCAGATTTTGTTTATTTCTATTTATGTTCAGAGATCAAGGATCCACTATGTAGAGTTTATTATGTCCAGAGTTTAAGGATCCATTGACCAATTTCATATTTATTTACTTTAAGACTCAATAAAATGTTGTTGACATAGAAAACCTGTAATTCCTACTTTTAATACACAGAAAATTCACAAGAGGTATTGATAAGGGAATCGATAAGGAATGGTAAATGGACTGCATTTATATAGCGCTTTTCCATCTCTATCAGATGCTAAAAGCGCTTTACAATTATGCCTCACATTCACCCCGATGTGATAAGGAAGTGGATTGATAAGCGGAATCGATAATAGTATTGATATCGATAAAATCTCAATACGATCCCTACACAACAAGAAGAACAAAATGTTGCAATTCCTTGACTGGCAACTTGAAGCTGGCTCCAAAAAGAGGTTGGGTAAATTGTGGGGAGGAGTGGGAAGTTGTCTGATATCTGGTTATTATCTGCGCAATCGAGGTTATGTTATTACTTGTTTGATGTGAAAGGTTTTTTGAGGTTTTTCAAATTTTTAGTAAAATCAGATGAACAGGATGTTGCTGAAAGATTTTGGTGTTAGATATGGATTTACCAAGGTCACACACAGTGTAATATATGAAAAAGATTTTGATCAATGTATAATAAATAAATTTGTTTATTTTATTTTCCAGCAGCGCTGCCTGCTGAGATCTACACAGCAGGGGCCTGGAACATTACAAAAAAAGCATATTTGTAAAATAAAATCACCTATTCTCAGCTGGACTTCTTGTGTGGACAGTTAAATCCTCATTGTATGAATAAAATCCCATACTGATGAAAACTCCGATGTCTTTGTCACAAAAACATCCACAATTGCCGAAAAAAATGTCCTGATCCTGAAAGAAATAAGCTTCTCCACATGTCTTATGTCACTATTATTTCCTTTGTGAAGAAGAGTAAAAACTAAAATGAAACTGTTTTCAGGTTTTTTGGGAAGGTTATTTATTCCTGATTGTTTATTGGTATGTTTTACTGAGAATCAGATACTGACACAGGCTACTGCCACTTGTAAAGAGAGACCCAAACTGATGTCACCAGACCATGTGATAGAGCCATCCTGGAAGGAACTGGAGGATGTGGTCAAGAAAGCCAGGCCAGCATCAGCCCCTGGACTGAGTGGCCTCCCCTACAAAGTCGCATGCTTTTGCTATATATAGACTTTTGAAGCTCCTCCAGAAAATCTGGACAAAAGGCAGCATCACAGCAATGCGGAGGAGGGTGGTAGAGGGATGCTTTGTGCCAAGGATTCTGCTGTGATAAGCCAGTTTCAAATGATCTTTCAACTTGGTGGAGAAGCCAATATTTTGTGTCTTGGCAAGAAGCATGACAACCTACATGATGGAGAATGGCTATATAGACACCTAAATACCATACCAGGCGATTCCTAGGTTTTCCATTTGCCTGGAACATCCCACCATAGCTAGCCACCAAGGTGCAATTCAGGACTGCCAAGATCACCACCATGTGGCAGGTCATGGAGAAGGGGATCATAACAAGGTGCACAGTCTACCCATTTTCCTTATTACAGCAGCTCCAGCAGAGGCCAGGGAACCAATGACTGCAGCAGGAGGCAAGACAGCCCCCAATAAGAGGATTCATGGACAATCTCAATATAGCAACCACATCACATGTGCAGACAACGTGGTTCCTGAAGACTCTGGGTGCTGTGGCATGGTCATAGATGGTCTTTGAGCCCAAGAAGTCACGGAGCATGGTGATAAGGAAGAGGAAGCTGACTGATGCATTCAACCTCCAAGTCCAAAGAGAACACATCAAAACTGGTATGATGAGACCCTCAATGATCGGAACATCTTCAACACTGATAAATAAGCAGATAAGTGACTGAGGAAGATTAACAGGTCAAGGCTACCTGGCAAGTTCAAATCCTACAATTCAAATCATTTTATTTATCCCAGTTTTAAAAAGGCACGGCAGCTTGGAAGACTTTAAAAATAAATAATAAATAACATACACAGTACACAACCATCGATACACAGGCCATGCAACCACATTCAACAGCTAAAAAGGTTATAAGTGCTGGATTATAAAGTGCTTTTAAATAAATTGCTATTGAATTGTGCTATTGAATCAGGTCCCATCTTATCTTAGGGACCTCGTAGTACCATATCACCCCAATAGAGCGCTTCGCTCTCAGACTGCAGGCTTACTTGTAGTTCCTAGGGTTTGTAAGAGTAGAATGGGAGGCAGAGCCTTCAGCTTTCAGGCTCCTCTCCTGTGGAACCAGCTCCCAATTCAGATCAGGGAGACAGATACCCTCTCTACTTTTAAGATTAGGCTTAAAACTTTCCTTTTTGCTAAAGCTTATAGTTAGGGCTGGATCAGGTGACCCTGAACCATCCCTTAGTTATGCTGCTATAGACGTAGACTGCTGGGGGGTTCCCATGATGCACTGTTTCTTTCTCTTTTTGCTCTGTATGCACCACTCTGCATTTAATCATTAGTGATCGATCTCTGCTCCCCTCCACAGCATGTCTTTTTCCTGGTTCTCTCCCTCAGCCCCAACCAGTCCCAGCAGAAGACTGCCCCTCCCTGAGCCTGGTTCTGCTGGAGGTTTCTTCCTGTTAAAAGGGAGTTTTTCCTTCCCACTGTAGCCAAGTGCTTGCTCACAGGGGGTCGTTTTGACCGTTGGGGTTTTACATAATTATTGTATGGCCTTGCCTTACAATATAAAGCGCCTTGGGGCAACTGTTTGTTGTGATTTGGCGCTATATAAAAAAATTGATTGATTGATTGCTTCAAACATCAGTTTCAAGCCATGAGGGGATTAAAGTTCAGTGTTTAGGAGCTGGACAGCCTCGGGGATGAAGGTTGTCTTCCTCCTCTGGGTCTGACAGCCTGGACATCGAAGTCGAGGTCCTGAAGGAAGTCACTCAAACTCCGAAGAAAGCACATGGGTGGAGTCGTGTAATATTGATCACATAATGAGGCGAGAGGATGAACAGGTTTCCCAATGATTTTAGAGCAAACCTTGGCCACATACGAGGTCTACTAGAAAAGTATCCTACCTTATTTTATTTTTTTCAAAAACCATATGGATTTGAATCACGTGTGATTACATCAGACATGCTTGAACCCTCGTGGGCATGCGAGAGTTTTTTCACGCCTGTCGGTTACGTCATTTGCCTGTGGGCAGTCTTTGAGTGAGGAGTGGCCCACCCTCTCATTGATTTTTTTCATTGTTTAGGAATGGCTCAGAGACTGCTGCTTTGTTTGATCAAAATTTTTGCAAAAACTGTAAGGCACAACTGAGTGGACACCATTCGATAAATTCAGCTGGTTTTTGGTAAAAAGTTTAACGGCCGATGAGAGATTTTGGTCTGTAAGTGTCGCTTTAAGGACGGCCCACGGCGCCTGACGGCGATCTGCGCTCCGAGGCGGCGTCGTCTCACTGTTTCAAGAGAACAGTAAAATAAATAAATCAATAAATGCATAATAAATTGTAGTGAGAATGTCCTTGTTTACACTGAATGATTTCAGCCTTCTGAGAATGTACTGTTTCCGGTGACATTTTTTGAGCAGTTCATCCGTGTTAGAGGAGAACCTCAATAAGTTGTCAAAGAGCATCCTGAGGTGTTTATATTCCTCCACTATCTTCACCGGCTCCTAATGGATGATGGTGATGGCAGCTTCAGTCCCAGATTTATCAGCATGGTCTGCTACCAACGCTGATGTGGCTACTGACGATCTTCAAGATACCACTGACTGTGATTGAGGGAGTGGAGAGTCAACACATCTGAGGCAGTGGCTTGGCATCACTCCTAGCTTCACACCGGTGGGGCTCTACATCAGATCAGGCCAGCTACAGCTCCCACTCTCATCTGTGAATGAGGAGTTTAAGATAGCGAAGTGCATGGCAGCGATGATGCTCAGAGACTCCAGAGGTGAGTTTTCAGTGGTGCTGGGGTAACAACAAGGACAGGCTGCAAGTGGGCAGTAGACCCTGCACTAAGGTAGGCTTAAAGCTCCCTGAAGTTGAGAGACATCATTGGTAAGCTACACCAGGCAGCAGGGACTGGGACCTTCCCATTTCCACCAGTTGGGCAAGCCATGTGTGGAAGAGAAGAGGGAAATTGTTCAGGCAGAAGTGAGGCAGCAGGTGGAAGAAGCACAGAAGGTGAAAGCTGCTGAAATAGCATCCCAGGCAACTTGGACCAAATGGGATCTCCCAAGAAGGAGAGACTCATGGCCCAAACTCTGGAGGCTGGAACTGTACCATATAAGCTTTCTCCTGAGGTCAGTGTATGAGACACACCCATCTCCAGCAAACCTGGTGAGGCAGGCCCAGAGGGAAGACCCACTGTGTAGGCTGTATGGCAAGAAAGGCACACTGGCTCACATTCTGGTTGGGTGTCACATCTTCACCCTGGGGAAGTACAGGTGTTGGCATGACAAGGTGCTAATTGTGATCGCTGACTTCGTGGAACAGGCTGGGAAAAGACCATAGCAACTGCACAAGCTGCAAATACTGCTGCTCCAGTTCATCCAGCCAGGGGTAAAGTCAACTTCCACAAGGAGAACCAGAACAAACATCCTCCAGAAGGTGCAAGGGTGAGCTATGAGGTTGTACATCGGAAGTAAGTTGAATGTCCCTCTTATGATCAACACAGCACAGATGCCTGACATAGTCATCTGGTCGGCAAAGAAGGTCATCATTCTGGAACTCACTGTCTCGTGGGAAGAAGGCTGTGACAAGGCCCATGGGAGGAAGAACCTAAAATATCAAGACCTTGTCTAGGAGTGCAGAGAGAAAGGGTGGCTGTTTACTTTAGAAGTGTAAAGAGTGTAGAGCAGGGGTGCCCGAGTTCAGTCCTGGAGATCTACCTTCCTGATATTCTTAGTTGTCTCCCTGTTCCAACACACCTGAATCCAATGAAAGACTCGTTAGCAGGCTTTGAATGAGCCTTTCATAGGATTCAGGTGTGTTTGAGCAGGGAGACAACTAATGTCAGGAAGGTAGATCTCCAGGACCGAACTTGGGCACCCCTGGTGTAAAGGGTTCCCAGTGCATAAGAATACGGGCCTTTATTGTCATTGTACATACAATGAAATTTGTCCTCTGCATTTAACCCATCCAGCTGCTATGAGCAGTGGGCAGCCAGAGTACGGCACCCGGGGATCCACTCCATATTTCAGAGTCTGTGAGGGTGGTTATTGCACTTATATCTGCTGGCTCTGATATAAGAGAGATGAGGAGAGGTGGAGGCCTTGAATTGATGGGCAGTGATTTGGCCAATCTCTACCAACCCCCCCAACTGTAGTGTGTCACGATTCAGGGTCAAAACACCCGGTGAAGGTTTGCCACCGTCTGACAATATCAGCTCCAGGCTGACAGCCACAGTCATTTCATGAGCAACTTCATTTATGGCATCCTCGGATGTATTAATCAGATTCTGTATATTTAAAGCCCAACACATAATGAATACAAGAAAGATCACAGCAGATAAGGTCTACAAGCATGTGCTAATGCGGCATGTCACCAACCCACAGCGGACAGGTGATCTCTGACATCGGTCTGTGAATGGGTGAATGTGAGTCATTGCTGTAAAGCAGCTTGAGCTTCTGATTCAGATGGAAAAGTGCTATATGGGTTCAGTCCATTTACCTAATCTATATTTTAGAGCCACCTGATGTGTAGGTGTTTCCTTGGCCTTTTCCAGTTGTTGTGGTCCTCCAGACTGAAGCACCTGCATGCTGGATCATACACAGAAAAATGTACAACATGACAATAATATGACTTTCTCTCACAATGTATGTAGTACATGGTACTCTGTGTCCAAGTCTCACAACCATACAGTAAGACAGAGTCTTACTGTATGGTTACTGTATGAACCTTATGAGGCTTGACTGCCTTTCTCTTACAAAGATATTAGCATCACCTCTGTCCAGTGATCTCATGACTGTAAGCTCTTCTAGTGCTTTTTTGAATCTGACCAACTGAGCTGCCAGAGACATGAATGCTGCTTCAAGATGGCATGAATCTTTAAACAATGTCATCAGTTTAATCAAAAACAGGTGAAATGCTTAATCTGCCACAAAATAATTTTTTATATATACAGCATCCAGCACACAAAGCAGGTGAGATTGTGTGCGCAAGAGGACTGAGCCTCTCCAAAAAATAGCCTCTCCGGTCCCTTGTAGCCAGGCGATTGGATGTTGGGTTTTTACAGCCTCGTCCTCACCACACACACCTTTAAAATCCTCATTTGTCCTCATAGTACCTCGTACACAAACTGCCCCAAGCTGTTGTTGCTAAAGCCCCTTTCACACTGGGCCCACTTCGAGTTGCGTTGTGCGGTGCCATGACGACGCCATGTGGATGCAACCTAGTGCCGAGATGATGTAGCTCAACACCAGAACACCGTGACAGACACAAAAGATGAAGCTAATTGGATGCCAAAAATTAAACGTTTAATTTTTTTCTGCATCTAGCACAGGATGCAGAAAGGAAGTGGTTTCAATGCAAGTCAGGGCAAAGCAGTGGTACTCAATGTGACTGGAAGCCACACCCTCACAATACAACGTTACCCAACACCAATTGATGATTCTGTGTTCCATTGTTCCCAAAGTATAAATCATGCAGGATTGTTTTTATACCGTGTACACAATGCAGTAAAACTACACGCTCAAAGAGCACAGAAAAAAAAACATGCTCATCCTGGCTGCAGCTGCAGCTCCCCGCTCTTAAATTCTCTCACAGCTGTGTTTAAATAAAGTCCATAAATGTCCTGCTCACATGTCATGACAGGACATGTCCACATCCAGTAAAAAGTCTGGACATCTCCAGTCCACTCATGGATGATTCGTTCACGCGCACATGTGAACAATTTAAAAAAAAAAAAAAACTGGCTGGCTGCAGGCAGTTCCTCACTCTCCCCTCAAACTCTCTCATAATTGTGTTAAATAAAATCCATAAAAGTCCTGCTCACAGACTGATTGCCAGAGACAGGACATGCCCACATCAAATATAACTCCAGACATCTCCGCATTTATTCATGGAGCTCGCGGTCAAAGGAAGAAAGATAAACTATAACAGAAATCAGAGCGCAGATCTGCAGCCCTGCAGCCCTGCACAAGAACAAATATAAACTAGAAGAGAAATCAATCAATCAATCAATTTTTTTTTTATATAGCGCCAAATCACAACAGAGTGCACAAATCAGATCACAAATCAGTGCACAAATCACAAATCAGAGTGCACAGTCTGGCTGCAGATCCTCTGCATTCTCACCTCCTCTCTGCCCCCCTTCTGCACGCACCTGACGCAGACATTCCTGCGTCCTCATGACACCGCACAACGCAACTCGAAGTGGGCCCATTGTAAAAGGGGCTTAAATTTTGAACTTCTTGAAATTAGCGCCATGCTCAGAGATGGGCCTCGTTAGCCAAATATTCTGTCTCTAAGAGCCTCCCAGAGCCACTATTCTCCCACGATTGTTGAATACCTCCTCTCATACCAAAAAAAAAAAACACACAAAAAAAAACATGCTGCGTGGCTCATTATTCAATGTTCATTATTTGGTGGGCCCAGGGCTTAAGTAGTCACAGCCTTTATTCAGTACTTTGTCGATGCACCTTTGGCAGCAATTACAGCCTCAAGTCTTCTTGAATATGATGCCACAAGCTTGGCGCACCTATCCTTGGGCAGTTTTGTCCATTCCTCTTTGCAGCACCTCTCAAGCTCCATCAGGTTGGATGGGGCACAAGGAGGTGTTGGTTAAGATTCATGTGTGCTCAGGTTGCAGTTTGCACCTGATGTGAAAACAAACCAAACTGAAATGTTGATTCATGATCAGCTATGATGATGCAAGTGTGTATCGTACCTCATATGGAAACACCCTAAAACCTGAAAAGTAAACTGTACATGATTGTTTTCCCGCTGCAAAGAGAGAAAAATGATTTTGCTTTGCAGTAAGCAAGAGATAAGTGGACATTTTTT
This sequence comes from Thalassophryne amazonica, assembly GCF_902500255.1. Taxonomy (NCBI): domain Eukaryota; kingdom Metazoa; phylum Chordata; class Actinopteri; order Batrachoidiformes; family Batrachoididae; genus Thalassophryne; species Thalassophryne amazonica. The sequence continues at coordinate 32,656,335 of NC_047124.1, read as the reverse complement.
TTTCCTGTTGCCATTATTTCTTCCTCTCTCTCTGTGGCACATTACTGTAATTTTTGTCTTATTTAAACTTGCAAATCTAATTTGAAATACGGGCCAATCTGAATTACCGTCGTCCGGAGAGAGCCATTAGCTGTCAGGGTGCTCGACATACAATTTAATGGTCGTGTTTGCTGTAGGATTTTACCATCCTCATTTCATGACTGGCTGGACTTTATAGAGGAGATGATGAAAGGTGTGACAGTCCACATCGTCTCGTATTTCATGCCCTCCTTACAGACACTTGCTGGCTCACTGTCTCGCTCTCTCTCTCTCTCTCTCTCTCTCTCCCCCCCTCCCTGTCTTATCTCTCAATAGCTGGCATACCTGCCAACAAATACTCATCGTTAGAGAGCGCTGGGAAGCTTTTGATATACGTCGTCATTCCCGCAAGCATGTGTGTGTGTTTATGGAGTCGTAGCTCCTCTATGAAGGCCCCTGGTGACCTTTTGACATTTAAGAGAAGGAAATGGAGAAGTCTAGAATGAAGATGGAGGTAGATGATAGGAAATAAGTGGAGGATGGGTTTGATTTTGTTTGGCCTGTAAAGCCTTAGAGGAAATCATAGAAGAAAATGTGGCTGGGGACACACTTTCTGTGCTTTGAAGTCATATTGTTAGTGGTATTAATGCTGAATTGAAACCCCTAGAACCCTAGAACTGTGCAGGGAATATTCTTCTACATCCAATAACACCCAATGTCAACACTGCGAATGTGGGCATATAAGCTTCACATTCAATGTAGTGGGTCATTTTTCCACAAACAAAAATACACCTTTTCTAAGACACCTTCCAAAGTGACTCGGTGTGAAAATGCCACATGAAGATGACGTTGCTTTTGCAAAATGCTGCAGTAACATCGGCAATAGCATGATTAGCATGATTTTTGTTCGTTCAGTCAATTTTCTATACCCGTTTATTCGAGTTAAGGGTCATTGGGGAGCTGGAGCCAGGAGTTACAGTGAGGAAAATACAACCCCTGGCAAAAATTATGGAATCACCGGCCTCGGAGGATGTTCATTCAGTTGTTTAATTTTGTAGAAAAAAAGCAGATCACAGACATGACACAAAACTAAAGTCATTTCAAATGGCAACTTTCTGGCTTTAAGAAACACTATAAGAAATCAAGAAAAAAAGATTGTGGCAGTCAGTAACAGTTACTTTTTTAGACCAAGCAGAGGAAAAAAATATGGACTCACTCAATTCTGAGGAATAAATTATGGAATCACCCTGTAAATTTTCATCCCCAAAACTAACACCTGCATCAAATCAGATCTGCTTGTTAGTCTGCATCTAAAAAGGAGTGATCACACCTTGGAGAGCTGTTGCACCAAGTGGACTGACATGAATCATGGCTCCAACACGAGAGATGTCAGTTGAAACAAAGGAGAGGATTATCAATCAATCAATCAATCAATTTTTTTATATAGCGCCAAATCACAACAAACAGTTGCCCCAAGGCGCTTTATATTGTAAGGCAAGGCCATACAATAATTATGTAAAACCCCAACGGTCAAAACGACCCCCTGTGAGCAAGCACTTGGCTACAGTGGGAAGGAAAAACTCCCTTTTAACAGGAAGAAACCTCCAGCAGAACCAGGCTCAGGGAGGGGCAGTCTTCTGCTGGGACTGGTTGGGGCTGAGGGAGAGAACCAGGAAAAAGACATGCTGTGGAGGGGAGCAGAGATCGATCACTAATGATTAAATGCAGAGTGGTGCATACAGAGCAAAAAGAGAAAGAAACAGTGCATCATGGGAACCCCCCAGCAGTCTACGTCTATAGCAGCATAACTAAGGGATGGTTCAGGGTCACCTGATCCAGCCCTAACTATAAGCTTTAGCAAAAAGGAAAGTTTTAAGCCTAATCTTAAAAGTAGAGAGGGTGTCTGTCTCCCTGATCTGAATTGGGAGCTGGTTCCACAGGAGAGGAGCCTGAAAGCTGAAGGCTCTGCCTCCCATTCTACTCTTACAAACCCTAGGAAGTACAAGTAAGCCTGCAGTCTGAGAGCGAAGCGCTCTTTTGGGGTGATATGGTACTACGAGGTCCCTAAGATAAGATGGGACCTGATTATTCAAAACCTTATAAGTAAGAAGAAGAATTTTAAATTCTATTCTAGAATTAACAGGAAGCCAATGAAGAGAGGCCAATATGGGTGAGATATGCTCTCTCCTTCTAGTCCCCGTCAGTACTCTAGCTGCAGCATTTTGAATTAACTGAAGGCTTTTTAGGGAACTTTTAGGACAACCTGATAATAATGAATTACAATTGTCCAGCCTAGAGGAAATAAATGCATTAATTAGTTTTTCAGCATCACTCTGAGACAAGACCTTTCTGATTTTAGAGATATTGCGTAAATGCAAAAAAGCAGTCCTACATATTTGTTTAATATGCGCTTTGAATGACATATCCTGATCAAAAATGACTCCAAGATTTCTCACAGTATTACTAGAGGTCAGGGTAATGCCATCCAGAGTAAGGATCTGGTTAGACACCATGTTTCTAACATTTGTGGGGCCAAGTACAATAACTTCAGTTTTATTTGAGTTTAAAAGCAGGAAATTAGAGGTCATCCATGTCTTTATGTCTGTAAGACAATCCTGCAGTTTAGCTAATTGGTGTGTGTCCTCTGGCTTCATGGATAGATAAAGCTGGGTATCATCTGCGTAACAATGAAAATTGAAGCAATACCGTCTAATAATACTGCCTAAGGGAAGCATGTATAAAGTGAATAAAATTGGTCCTAGCACAGAACCTTGTGGAACTCCATAATTAACTTTAGTCTGTGAAGAAGATTCCCCATTTACATGAACAAATTGTAATCTATTAGACAAATATGATTCAAACCACCGCAGCGCAGTGCCTTTAATACCTAGTTAAAGTTAATGGAATACTCAGCTCAATAGAGCTCTGACTCTTTGTCAGCCTGGCTACAGTGCTGAAAAGAAACCTGGGGTTGTACTTATTTTCTTCAATTAGTGATGAGTAGAAAGATGTCCTAGCTTTACGGAGGGCTTTTTTTTATAGAGCAACAGACTCTTTTTCCAGGCTAAGTGAAGATCTTCTAAATTAGTGAGACGCCATTTCCTCTCCAACTTACGGGTTATCTGCTTTAAGCTACGAGTTTGTGAGTTATACCACGGAGTCAGGCACTTCTGATTTAAAGCTCTCTTTTTTAGAGGAGCTACAGCATCCAAAGTTGTCTTCAATGAGGATGTAAAACTATTGACGAGATACTCTATCTCACTTACAGAGTTTAGGTAGCTACTCTGCACTGTGTTGGTATATGGCATTAGAAAACATAAAGAAGGAATCATATCCTTAAACCTAGTTACAGCGCTTTCTGAAAGACTTCTAGTGTAATGAAACTTATTCCCCACTGCTGGGTAGTCCATCAGAGTAAATGTAAATGTTATTAAGAAATGATCAGACAGAAGGGAGTTTTCAGGGAATACTGTTAAGTCTTCTATTTCCATACCATAAGTCAGAACAAGATCTAAGATATGATTAAAGTGGTGGGTGGACTCATTTACTTTTTGAGCAAAGCCAATAGAGTCTAATAATAGATTAAATGCAGTGTTGAGGCTGTCATTCTCAGCATCTGTGTGGATGTTAAAATCGCCCACTATAATTATCTTATCTGAGCTAAGCACTAAGTCAGACAAAAGGTCTGAAAATTCACAGAGAAACTCACAGTAACGACCAGGTGGACGATAGATAATAACAAATAAAACTGGTTTTTGGGACATCCAATTTGGATGGACAAGACTAAGAGTCAAGCTTTCAAATGAATTAAAGCTCTGTCTGGGTTTTTGATTAATTAATAAGCTGGAATGGAAGATTGCTGCTAATCCTCCGCCCCGGCCCGTGCTACGAGCATTCTGACAGTTAGTGTGACTCGGGGGTGTTGACTCATTTAAACTAACATATTCATCCTGCTGTAACCAGGTTTCTGTAAGGCAGAATAAATCAATATGTTGATCAATTATTATATCATTTACCAACAGGGACTTAGAAGAGAGAGACCTAATGTTTAATAGACCACATTTAACTGTTTTAGTCTGTGGTGCAGTTGAAGGTGCTATATTATTTTTTCTTTTTGATTTTTATGCTTAAATAGATTTTTGCTGGTTATTGGTAGTCTGGGAGCAGACTACCAATACCAGAGTATATACCAGTACCAGAGTTATCAAACTCTTAAGAGGGTAAATCATCACGCAATGTTGCAAAAGATGTTGGTTGTTCACAGTCAGCTGTGTCTAAACTCTGGACCAAATACAAACATGGGAAGGTTGTTAAAGGCAAACATACTGGTAGACCAAGGAAGACATCAAAGTGTCAAGACAGAAAACTTAAAGCAGTATGTCTCAAAAATCGAAAATGCACAACAAAACAAATGAGGAACGAATGGGAGGAAACTGGAGTCAACGTCTGTGACCGAACTGTAAGAAACCGCCTAAAGGAAATGGGATTTACATACAGAAAAGCTAAACGAAAGCCATCATTAACACCTAAACAGAAAAAAACAAGGTTACAATGGGCTAAAGAAAAGCAATCGTGGACTGTGGATGACTGGATGAAAGTCATATTCAGTGATGAATCTCGAATCTGCATTGGGCAAGGTGATGATGCTGGAACTTTTGTTTGGTGCCGTTCCAATGAGATTTATAAAGATGACTGCCTGAAGACAACATGTAAATTTCCACAGTCATTGATGATATGGGGCTGCATGTCATGTAAAGGCACTGGGGAGATGGCTGTCATTACATCATCAATAAATGCACAAGTTTACGTTGATATTTTGGACACTTTTCTGATGTTTAAGGATGATGAAATCATTTTTCAAGAAGATAATGCATCTTGCCATAGAGCAAAAACTGTGAAAACATTCCTTGCAAAAAGACACATAGGGTCAATTTCATGACATAGGGTTAATGTCAACGAGCAGATGTGATTTGATGCAGGTGTTAGTTTTGGGGATGGAAATTTACAGGGTGATTCCATAATTTATTCCTCAGAATTGAGTGAGTCCATATTTTTTCCTCTGCTTGGTCTAAAAAAGTAACCGTTACTGACTGCCATAATCTTTTTTTCTTGATTTCTTATAGTGTTTCTTAAAGCCAGAAAGTTGCCATTTGAAATGACTTTAGTTTTGTGTCATGTCTGTGATCTGCTTTTTTTCTACAAAATTAAACAACAGAATGAACATCCTCCGAGGCCTGTGATTCCATAATTTTTGCCAGGGGTTGTAAGTATTTGAACTCCCTGCGGTTTTGCAAGTTCTCCCACTTACAAATCATGGAGGGGGCTGAAATTTTCATCTTAGGTGCATGTCCACTGTGAGAGACATAATCTAAAAAAAAAAATCTGGAAATCACAATGTATGATTTTTTTTTTTTTTTTTTTTTATAATTTATTTGTATGTTACTGCTGCAAATAAGTATTTGAACACCAACCAACAAGCAAGAATTCTGGCTCACACAGACCTGTTAATTTTTCTTTAAGAATCCCTCTTATTCTGCACTCTTTACCTGTATTAATTGCACCTGTTTGAACTTGTTACCTGTATAAAAGACACCTGTTCACACACTCAATCAATCACACTCCAACCTGTCCACCATAGCCAAGACCAAAGAGCTGTCTAAGGACACCAGGGACAAAACTATAGACCTGCACAAGGCTGGGATGGACTACAGGACAACAGGCAAGCAGCTTGGTAGAAGACAACAACTGTTATGATTATTTAGTAGAAAGTGGAAGAAACACAAGATGACTGTCAGGCTCCCTCGGTCTGGGATTCCATGCAAGATCTCACTTTGTGGGGTAAGGATGATTCTGAGAAAGCTCAGAACTACACAGGAGGACCTTGTCAATGACCTGAAGAGAGCTGGGACCACTGTCACAAAGATTACATTAGTAACACATGATGCTGTCATGGTTTAAAATCCTGCAGGGCAGCAAGGTCCCCCTGCTCAAGCCAGCACATGTCCAGGCCCGTTTGAAGTTCACCAGTGACCATCTGGATGATCCAGAGGAGGCATGGAAGAAGGTCATGTGGTCAGATGAGACCAGAATAGAGCTTTTTGGAATCAACTCCACTTACCATGTTTAGAGGATGAGAACATTCCCAAGAAAACCATCACAACCGTGAAGCATGGGGGTGGAAACATCATATTCTGGGGGTGCTCTTCTGCAAAGGGGACAGGACGACTGCACCCTATTGAAGGGAGGATGGATGGGGTCATGTATTGCGAGATTTTGGCAAACAACCTCTTTCCCTCAGTAAGAGCATTGAAGATGGGTCATGGCTGGGTCTTCCAGCATGACAATGACCCCAAACACACAGCCAGGGCAACTAAGGAGGGGCTCCGTAAAAAGGATTTCAAGGTCCTGGGGTGGCCTGGCCAGTCTCCAGACCTGAACCCAATAGAAAATCTTTGGAGGGAGCTGAAACTCTAAACCTGAAAGATCTAGAGAAGATCTGTATGGAGGAGTGGACCAAAATCCCTGCTGCAGTGTGTGCAAACCTGGCAAAAAACTACAGGAAACGTTTGACCTCTGTAATTGCAAACAAAGGCTACTGTACCAGATATTAACATTGATTTTCACAGGTGTTCAAATACTTATTTGCAGCAGTAACATAGAAATAAATTATTAAAAAATCATACATTGTGATTTCCAGATTTTTTTATTTATTTTTTTTTTAGATTGTCTCTCACAGTGGACATGCACCTAAGATGAAAATTTCAGACCCCTCTATTATTTCTAAGTGGGAGAACTTGCAAAACCGTAGGGTGTTCAGATACTTATTTCCCTCACTGTACATTGTGATTATTTTTTTTAACAAAAGCTTATGACATGGTGCCAAGAGAAGAGCGATGGTATTGTAGGAGGAAATCTAGAGTGGCAGAGAAGTATGTGAGGGTGGTGCAGGATATGTACATGGATAGTGTGACAGCACTGAGATGCACAGAAGGAATGACAGATGCAGTCAAGGTACAGGTGTGATTACATCAAGACTCTACTCAGCCTTTTTCTGAAATGGTGATGGACAGGTTAACATATGAGATCAGACAGGAGTCTCAGTGGACTACGATGTTTGCAGATGACATTATATTCTGCAGTGAGAGTTGCGAGCAGGTCGAGTCTAGCCTGGAGAGGTGCTCTGCACAGAAGAAGTCTGATGTGTGTGAATGAGATGAGAGCACATTGGAATAGTGAGGTTGCAAGGAGTAGATGTGGTAAAGGTAGATGAGTTTAGACACTTGGAAGAGTGCGGTACAGAGGTATAGAAGACTACTGGTGGGAGTGTTTTGTGATAGAAGGGTATCTGCCAGATACGGACTGGTGTCCTCTCCAGGGTGTACTCTGCCTCATGCCCTGTGACTGTTGGGAAAGGCTCCAGCCAACCCCCAGTCCTTCCACCCCAAGAACCTAAATTGGAATGAGCAGGTATAGAAAATGATGTGATGTACATGGACTGAATTGATATGCTTTCATGGTCAAAGCACTTTTCTTTGATGCCCCACATTCATCCATTTACCCACTGATGTCAGGTTGCTGCAATGTAAGGAGACAGTCTATAACTACCCTGCATGGGATGCCAGTCTATTGCAGGTTCCTTCTCCAGCTAGCCTGGGCTAGTGTCAGGGTTCAATTTCTCTGTAAAAAATTTGGAATGTTGAATAATACTTCTGGATCTGTGCAACAGGTTTGCACACTTACATGAGTCTTGCTCAGCATCTGAATTGCAGTGTGGTCTTGGTCTCTTAGCTGGCACCAGCGTCTTCAGCTTGAGATGTGGACATGAACATGGTCCTAATTCCTCATCTGAACAGTGTTTGAATGCTGAAGAGTTTCAAGTGTGAAATCCAGGTGAAGAGGACCACTGAGGGCTAACTATGGGATGCAGGAAGGACTTGAACCTCACCCTGCTTATCTCAATGATTTATTGCGATTGGATGTCCACAGACCTGAATGGAGCACTTCCTTGGAGGAAGGCTGTGACTGCACGGTATGCATCTGTGTGTGTCCGTGACACTTGCATATGCATGTGTTACTATTCGCGACACTCATTCGGCAAACAAAGCTGGTCTCGATGAATTGCACAGTAAACATTGAGCCAGGCCAAAACAGCCCCCTGGAGACAATCCATGTTTGTGTGAGCTCAGCAGAAAAAAGCCCTTATCACGTTTATTGCGAGCTGTCCCCCTCAGCGCCGGGTCGGGATGTGCTTCACATCTTAATATGCTAATCTATTCTTCATTAAAGCTTAATGCAGCAGTTAACGCACCTTCTAATAACATCACAGCGTTCCCTTGCCACAGCACCACAGAGTCTGAATACCAGTGATGAAAAATTTCAAAATACAAGACAGATGGATAAAATTTGCCACATTGGGATGCCGGCTGAGGCGGCTACGACGTTCTCTGCAGATACATGGTAAATTAAGACCACGGAAGTGTTCATTTGAAGCTCTCGCCGTCTTCTTTATTTCACTACCCTCCATAAGTCGGCGAGCGCGCTGACGTGCGGATGGCCCCTGTCACGAGGTGCCATGTGTTCCCTGGTGGTTGATGCCATCTGCCCGTTTTTACAGCGAGCTGCTGAGGCCACAGTAAGAGCGCACACAGCTGATGTTTTGCTGGCATAGATTTGACCCCTAAACCAGGAGGAGCGAGCGTAGGCAGGAACACTCCCACACCTAGAGTCTGTTAAGTCGGACAGCCTGACAACGACAGATGTGCCAGCCAGTCCGCCAGCATGTTCTTAAAACTACAAGGGACAGTGTTGAGCACCGTGCCAACATGAAGTCTGCTGTCAATATATTTTAAAAACTGTATTTGAGCTATTTTTCTCAAGAGCAGAACTAAATGTACTATACAAAAGTTGTAATTGCTTAAAACTAAATCCCCTCAATAACTGCATTATGTGTAAGTTGACAAGTAGAGTGTTCACTCTGAACAACAATTAGCAACAAATACTTTAGAAGGACTATAATGTATTTAAAATACAGGACTACAAATTAAAAACTTGATGCAACTGCAGTCAGGTCCAAGTATGTATACCCTTTAATAATAAAGTATAAATAAGTATTATTATTACTTAAGTACAGTGTTGTATAAAGTACCAGAAAATCACACTTAAGTAAAAGTACAGATACCCATTTAAAAAATGACTTTGGTAGAAGTTCAAGTCACTGATTGAAATGCTACTCAAGTAAAAGTCTTAAAGTATCTAGTATTTATTGTACTTAAGTATGACAAGTAATGTACAACTAAATGTACTCAAGTATTGAAAGTAAAAGTACAAGTAAATGTTAATAATAAAAAACAGACTGATTTTTTTTTTATATTAAAGTTTATCTAGGGTTGTAAATGACTGGTAGTATTAGACAAAATACTGAAAATTGTGCACATCACACAAAAACACTTCAGAAACAAGGTTTCAAAACCTAAACGAGAGTAGGCTACTCACTAGGTGTTCACAGGAAACAGTTATTTATTTCTGTATGTATTTATTTATTTTCATTGTTACATGGTTTTATCTTTTGTTGTGTTTTGTTTCATTAGGTTCTTTTTGTCTCTTTCTCTAAAATTGTATTGTAACATTATTATCTATTATTATTATTGACTATTATTGTCTATTATGTCGACTGTTGTTGTTGCTATAATATATGAATAAAAATAAATTAAAAAAATTACAATTTGACTCTTACGACAAACGCTGAGCCATTAATTATACAGAAAACAAATCAACATAAACGTGCTGATGTGAACAACTTAATGCTAACTTTAACTTTGAAAACACCATAGACATGCTATCGTGTTAGCATCAGTCCCATTTTTAAGTTATAAAATACATCTATCAACTGTTTCAGAAGACCATAACAGGTCGGTTTAACATAAAAATATTAAATATTACTCACAGACATATGCTCTTCAGGGTTTTTGCGGGGAAAAATTAGGTTAAAGCAAAATAAAACAATCAATCCACGAATCGAAGATCGAAGCACTGCTTCGACCTGCAAATCACTGCTTTGATTGGTTCAAGGTTCAAAGCAAAGCCGCGCTGCAGAAAAGTTGATTATAGACCCGCTGTAGGTCTGTAATCAATGTAGAGAAATGATCAAAAAAGCCTACCGGACATGCCTCATGACAAATCAGCCTGACTTTGTTGCAGTCACTAGTAATCAGTGGTGTCTCTGGGTGAAAACACGACTTTTTTCGTGTGTGTGTGTGTTTTTTGTAACAAGTAATGGCATGGCGAATAGAAAATGTATTGGAGTAGAAGTATGCAATTAAGGTTGGAAATGTAGTGAAGTAAAAGTGAAAGTAAGCTGAATTAAAAAAACTCAAGTAAAGTTCAAAGTCTCCCAAAATGTACTTAAGTACAGTAGTGAAGTATTTTTACTTTGTTACTATACAACACTGCTTAAGTACGAGTTACACCCACTACGCTAGCTTGTCAATGGAACTGTTAAGATTGCTCGGCAACAGTGGTAGGGATGGAGAAACGCTAATGACACAACAGGGAATGCTCAGTGGGCTAGATCCACTGACCTCATATATACTGGACAAGCCCTGTGACGACACCCGTAGGTTTACTATGGAGCTGTTTTGAAGCCCAAAGGTTGCTGCTCTAGGTGTTGCCATGTTGGCACTGATTACTCTGCCTACGTTATGACTAAGTGACATTTGGATAAAAAGGTGGAGCGTGGGTGAGACCCTGTGTGACCTGGGTTCGACAAATGAATCCAGAACACGAGGTCATTTTTAATTAACGAACAAGCTAAGCTAACAGGGTAACCTTGGTTCAGCATATTTGTGGGGGCTTGGTGGTGATGCTCATAACACCTCGCTTAGAAAGTATGACCTCTGTGTTTACTCAGTAATCACGGGTTAACTTGACCTAATATTATCAAGCCTCCAATAGTGCTAATGTTATTAGCATCCAAAATGGATATGAAATGATCATTTCAGTTGATGGGAATACTTGAACACAGATGTCTTAAATGATCTGTGAGGACAATTAACCACACAACAAGCCATATTATGAAATATTTGTAATAAAATGCTCTAAAAAGACAGGCAAGGTCCTCCAAACAGGTAGCAGCCACAGCTAGCGGGACTCTTTGCCTCTGAGCGACCAACACTCTAAATCTGAGCTCTTGGCTCAGCAACAACACACAAGCTCACTCACGGTGGCCACGCCCCTAATTATACAGTGCTCTAAAGTTAGACATTTTAAATAATGGTGTGCCTAATTTGGGATGATTGAAGTTTACAACTTGCCTAGGTCATCTCTTTTCAGAGCGGTTTGTTCAGGTCTTCGAAGGGCGCAGACTTAGAAGTACGCAGCCTCTCAGTTGGGACACAGCCAAAGGCTTCATGGCATATCTTGATTTCAAAGGCCAAAGACCCAGAGACCTGACTCTCACTGCCGAGATAAGTGAATATCTGCACAAGTTCAAAACTTTCACCATGTACAGATACACTTCTGATGGGCGAGTCCAAGAAGTCATTCAAGCCGGGGTCTTAGTCTTCAATTGCAAACCCAGACACTCTTTTTTGTGTCTTTGTTTCCAGCCATTTATTTTATTCATTTTATTGATTGATGATCGATGCCTTCTCCAAGGACAGCACCACCAGGGCGTTAAAACCTAAGAACTTGTCTCACACATTAACACCCCCTCCCACCTTCGCACACAACCGCATCTGTGATTGCAGTTTTAAAATTTTGCAGATTAACAGTGCAGAAAGCAGATGAAAAGCTTAAAGGTGTTGATCTCATCAGTGAGCTGGCAAAATATTTCTCAGATGAAAGTGATCACAGTCAGCAAGTCCGTGCTGGAACTGTTCAGGATGAAAATTCATCTCTGGAACCTGTTGGCCCCCCTTTTTGTGAGTCTGGCACATCAGTAGAAATTTATTTCATCATGCATGGAAAATGTTTCTTCTTATGTTCCAATTAGCAATTCCAACTCTTTATTTACTCTTAGTTATCTCGCCTACTTTTATAGCACTTGTGATTCCGTCATTCATTATATGGTAGAATTTTGTAACATCTTGCATCCACCTCAGCATTGTTGTTGGCACTTCCAAATTCTTTTGCTTCAATTGCTTCACAATGTGTTTCAACCCCATAGGACATGACTGGTCTGAACAGGTCAGATCTGGGAGAGTGCACTGCTGCTGTGCATCACCACATTCACCATACTACAGAAATGCTTTCAGACAACCTGTCCATTCCCACTTGTCAAAAGTAGCCATCTATCTGCTCCAGACAGGTGAAACATAAGCATTGCCATGGCCTTCATCAGTTGTTGAGGTCCTCAGTACTGAGACCTCTACTGGTGGTTGGCTCTCACTGCGGTATTGTATCACTTCCTGTTCCGGAGCACAGCGGTGTTTTGCTGTATCTGTTAGCTGTTTAATCTGCGCAGTTAGATTGATCTAGATAACGATTTGTTTCAAAGTGTAATCTTCACGTGCCTTAACTAAAGCACTCCCTCTGCTGAATCACCTCTAAATTATTTACACATTATTCACTTTGTGTGTTTTTAGGAATCTGCTAGCTTAGCGCAGCTACTAGCTCTTAGCCGGTTTAGCATGGCGGCTTCTCCTGTCTCTCCCGCACTTTTCTGCTCTGGGTGTGAAATGTTTAGTTATTCCTCGGCCTCCTTTAGCAGTAATGGTACTTGTAATAAGTGTAGCTTATTCGTAGCTTTGGAGGCCAGGCTGGGCGAATTGGAGACTCGGCTCCGCACCGTGGAAAATTCTACAGCTAGCCAGGCCCCTGTAGTCAGTGCGGACCAAGGTAGTTTAGCCGCCGTTAGTTCCCTTCCAGCAGATCCTGAGCAGCCGGGAAAGCAGGCTGACTGGGTGACTGTGAGGAGGAAGCGTAGCCTTAAACAGAAGCCCTGTGTACACCGCCAGCCCGTTCACATCTCTAACTGTTTTTCCCCACTCGGTGACACACCCGCCAAGGAACAAACTCTGGTTATTGGCGACTCTGTTTTGAGAAATGTGAAGTTAGCAACACCAGCAACCATAGTCAATTGTCTTCCGTGGGCCAGAGCAGGCGACATTGAAGGAAATTTGAAACTGCTGGCTAAGGCTAAGCGTAAATTTGGTAAGATTGTAATTCACATCGGCAGTAATGACACCCGGTTACGCCAATCGGAGGTCACTAAAATTAACATTGAATTGGTGTGTAACTTTGCAAAAACAATGTCAGACTCTGTAGTTTTCTCTGGGCCCCTCCCCAATCGGACCTGGAGTGACATGTTTAGCCGCATGTTCTCCTTGAATTGCTGGCTGTCTGAGTGGTGTCCAAAAAATGAGGTGGGCTTCATAGATAATTGGCAAAGCTTCTGGGGAAAACCTGGTCTTGTTAGGAGAGACGGCATCCATCCCACTTTGGATGGAGCAGCTCTCATTTCTAGAAATCTGGCCAATTTTCTTAAATCCTCCAAACCGTGACTATCCAGGGTTGGGACCAGGAAGCAGAGTTGTAGTCTTACACACCTCTCTGCAGCTTCTCTCCCCCTGCCATCCCGTCATTACCCCATCCCCATAGAGACGGTGCCTGCTCCCAGACCACCAATAACCAGTAAAAATCTATTTAAGCATAAAAATTCAAAAAGAAAAAATAATATAGCACCTTCAACTGCACCACAGACTAAAACAGTTAAATGTGGTCTATTAAACATTAGGTCTCTCTCTTCTAAGTCCCTGTTAGTAAATGATATAATAATTGATCAACATATTGATTTATTCTGCCTTACAGAAACCTGGTTACAGCAGGATGAATATGTTAGTTTAAATGAGTCAACACCCCCGAGTCACACTAACTGCCAGAACGCTCGTAGCACGGGCCGAGGCGGAGGATTAGCAGCAATCTTCCACTCCAGCTTATTAATTAATCAAAAACCCAGACAGAGCTTTAATTTATTTGAAAGCTTGACTCTTAGTCTTGTCCATCCAAATTGGAAGTCCCAAAAACCAGTTTTATTTGTTATTATCTATCGTCCACCTGGTCGTTACTGTGAGTTTCTCTGTGAATTTTCAGACCTTTTGTCTGACTTAGTGCTTAGCTCAGATAAGATAATTATAGTGGGTGATTTTAACATCCACACAGACGCTGAGAATGACAGCCTCAACACTGCATTTAATCTATTATTAGACTCAATTGGCTTTGCTCAAAATGTAAATGAGTCCACCCACCACTTTAATCATATCTTAGATCTTGTTCTGACTTATGGTATGGGAATTGAAGACTTAACAGTATTCCCTGAAAACTCCCTTCTGTCTGATCATTTCTTAATAACATTTACATTTACTCTGATGGACTACCCAGCAGTGGGGAATAAGTTTCATTACACTAGAAGTCTTTCAGAAAGTTCTCTAACTAGGTTTAAGGATATGATTCCTTCTTTATGTTCTCTAATGCCATATACCAACACAGTGCAGAGTAGCTACCTAAACTCTGTAAGTGAGATAGAGTATCTCGTCAATAGTTTTACATCCTCATTGAAGACAACTTCGGATGCTGTAGCTCCTCTGAAAAAGAGAGCCTTAAATCAGAAGTGCCTGACTCCATGGTATAACTCACAAACTCGCAGCTTAAAGCAGATAACCCGTAAGCTGGAGAGGAAATGGCGTCTCACTAATTTAGAAGATCTTCACTTAGCCTGGAAAAAGAGTCTGTTGCTCTATAAAAAAGCCCTCCGTAAAGCTAGGACATCTTACTACTCATCACTAATTGAAGAAAATAAGAACAACCCCAGGTTTCTTTTCAGCACTGTAGCCAGGCTGACAAAGAGTCAGAGCTCTATTGAGCCAAGTATTCCTTTAACTTTAACTAGTAATGGCTTCGTGACTTTCTTTGCTAATAAAATTTTAACTATTAGAGAAAAAATTACTCATAACCATCCCAAAGACGTATCGTTATCTTTGGCTGCTTTCAGTGATGCCGGTATTTGGTTAGACTCTTTCTCTCAGATTGTTCTGTCTGAGTTATTTTCATTAGTTACTTCCTCCAAACCATCAACATGTCTATCCCATTCCTACCAGGCTGCTCAAGGAAGCCCTACCATTAATTAATGCTTCGATCTTAAATATGATCAATCTATCTTTATTAGTTGGCTATGTACCACAGGCTTTTAAGGTGGCAGTAATTAAACCATTACTTAAAAAGCCATCACTTGACCCAGCTATCTTAGCTAATTATAGGCCAATCTCCAACCTTCCTTTTCTCTTAAAAATTCTTGAAAGGGTAGTTGTAAAACAGCTAACTGATCATCTGCAGAGGAATGATCTATTTGAAGAGTTTCAGTCAGGTTTTAAAATTCATCATAGTACAGAAACAGCATTAGTGAAGGTTACAAATGATCTTATGGCCTCAGACAGTGGACTCATCTCTGTGCTTGTTCTGTTAGACCTCAGTGCTGCTTTTGATACTGTTGACCATAAAATTTTATTACAGAGATTAGAGCATGCCATAGGTATTAAAGGCACTGCGCTGCAGTGGTTTGAATCATATTTATCTAATAGATTACAATTTGTTCATGTAAATGGGGAATCTTCTTCACAGACTAAGGTTAATTATGGAGTTCCACAAGGTTCTGTGCTAGGACCAATTTTATTCACTTTATACATGTTTCCCTTAGGCAGTATTATTAGACAACATTGCTTAAATTTTCAATGTTACGCAGATGATACCCAGCTTTATCTATCCATGAAGCCAGAGGACACACACCAATTAGCTAAACTGCAGGATTGTCTTACAGACATAAAGACATGAATGACCATGCTTTTAAACTCAGATAAAACTGAAGTTATTGTACTTGGCCCCACAAATCTTAGAAACATGGTGTCTAACCAGATCCTTACTCTGGATGGCATTACCCTGACCTCTAGTAATACTGTGAGAAATCTTGGAGACATTTTTGATCAGAATATGTCATTCAATGCGCATATTAAACAAATATGTAAGACTGCTTTTTTGCATTTGCGCAATATCTCTAAAATTAGAAAGGTCTTGTCTCAGAGTGATGCTGAAAAACTAATTCATGTATTTATTTTCTCAAGGCTGGACTATTGTAATTCATTATTATCAGGTTGTCCTAAAAGTTCCCTGAAAAGCCTTCAGTTAATTCAAAATGCTGCAGCTAGAGTACTAACAGGGACTGGAAGGAGAGAGCATATCTCACCCATATTGGCCTCTCTTCATTGGTTTCCTGTTAATTCTAGAATAGAATTTAAAATTCTTCTTACTTATAAGGTTTTGAATAATCAGGTCCCATCTTATCTTAGGGACCTCATAGTACCATATCACCCCAATAGAGCGCTTCGCTCTCAGACTGCAGGCTTACTTGTAGTTCCTAGGGTTTGTAAGAGTAGAATGGGAGGCAGAGCCTTCAGCTTTCAGGCTCCTCTCCTCTGGAACCAGCTCCCAATTCAGATCAGGGAGACAGACACCCTCTCTAATTTTATGATTAGGCTTAAAACTTTCCTTTTCGCTAAAGCTTATAGTTAGGGCTGGATCAGGTGACCCTGAACCATCCCTTAGTTATGCTGCTATAGACTTAGACTGCTGGGGGGTTCCAATGATGCACTGAGTGTTTCTTTCTCTTTTTGCTCTGTATGCACCACTCTGCTTTTAATCATTAGTGATTGATCTCTGCTCCCCTCCACAGCATGTCTTTTTCCTGGTTCTCTCCCTCAGCCCCAACCAGTCCCAGCAGAAGACTGCCCCTCCCTGACCCTGGTTATGCTGGAGGTTTCTTCCTGTTAAAAGGGAGTTTTTCCTTCCCACTGTCGCCAAGTGCTTGCTCATAGGGGGTCGTTTTGACCGTTGGGGTTTTTCTGTAATTATTGTATGGCTTTTGCCTTACAATATAAGGCGCCTTGGGGCAACTGTTTGTTGTGATTTGGCGCTATACAACCCCTGGCAAAAAATTATGGAATCACCGGCCTCGGAGGATGTTCATTGGATGTGATTTGGCGCTATATAAATAAAATTGATTTGATTTGATTTTAGGCACCTGTGTGCTGGATCATATACACGTGGCCAAGATGTCATAGCTGATGTTCCCTCAAAGCGTGAGTGATACTCTTCATCTGAGTAACCATTTGTTTGACATAAAGTCTTTCCCGTTTTACCCAGGGTTTATCTGCAGAGACCTACCACCAAAGACTTCCAATCTCTGCCTTAGGTCAGTAGTTAACATCCCAGTCCCGCAACCAAGCAGCAAGACTGGAAGCACCAGGACCCTAAAGACTTTTCCAGTTGTTCTCCTGTAAAGATAATGGCATCACCAAACACCTCTGTACATTGATCTCATGACTCCATCAGCTCTTCCCAGGCGTCTCTTGAGCTCAAAGACAGAGGATCCAGGGGCATGAATGTTACTACCAAAATAAATAAATCTCTACTAAAATGTGCTACTTTCACCTCATGCAGACAGACTCGTGATAGTCAAGTCCATGTCGTTGATAGCCTGGATACAAAAGTGGACACTAAAGTCTTGTACCAGAACGTTTCCAAGCTCAAACCTTCAAATTCTTCACTTAACTCAAGTCGAGGCCAACGGATAAGGAATTTTAGGGGCCGGGTATCACTACTGGGAAGCATAAATAACTATATATAACCAACCAGCGTACACCACTCTGCCATGTCACTGCCTTCAATCATATTGGCAGTCACCATCTAGCATGACTCAGCATTTGCGTAAAAAAGACTAAAGACTGTCATAGTGAACACTTGTCACTTGTCGTCGTAAAATCCCCACTCTGAAAATGAATGACAGCTTGTCATTTTGCCTCTCTCTCTTGCTGAGCAAGCTGTGTAATGACACCATTTCCAGTAGTGTTTTTGATTGTTTATTCTGTAAAATAAAATTTTTCATATCTGTTGAAATAACACTGATATTGATATGTTAATTTAAAGCTCACATTGGATGATACTGGCCAAACAATACACTGGTCTGGCTGGTCTAAACTCAGTCCACTGATTTTAGAAAGATCACAGCATCATCAGCAAACAATAGACGTTTCCTCACTGATAAAGGCACCTCATCATCTGGTTTCCGCAACCCTACCAACACCCAGTCCAGGCAATACTGAACAAAGTAGGAACCAAAACCTAATCCCCGAAGAATATTTACTTGGAAAGGTTAAGAGATTTTAACCCACCTCTGTATACCACTCACCATACCTGTGTATAAGCCAGCTATGATGTCCAGCAGTTTGTTGAGGATCCTCAGGGTGTCCTCAGGGTGAGAGCAGCCCATCAATCAAAACAAAGGCTTTGCAAAAATCAGCATATGCTGCAAAGAAGCACTGCTGATATTCATGCATCCGGTCAATAAGCACTTGCAGAGCTAGGATATGATCAATATTATTAGGTGTGAAACCAATATTGCCCATTTGCTGAGCAGCAAATAACTGGGGCCGAGTCTTCTTTTGAATGATACTGGCAAGTACCAAACCCGGCACAAAGAGGAGTGTAATACTATCCATAATGGTGATACCTGGTGAAGCTTGATTACAACTCCAGGATAACCTACTCACCACCTTTCTGGATGAGTCCGGCTCCAGTAGTGCAGATCCCTGGAGTTATCTCCGTCCTCAACTGTTTCACTGTCTTCACATAAAGGCTGGTCTTAACTCTGTCGTATAACCTGATCTTCAGCCTTCATCTTCTTTGGTCCTAAAACACTTGTGATATAGTTTTCAGTTTGGTCCGTCCATTCTGCTCCCTATTGATTTGTGCATCTAATCTTATTGATCCCAGTATTTACTCTTTTCATTTCTTATTGCAAGCTAAATTCTGAATTGTGATTTTCATTAAAACTCAGGTTTAAATGTTTATTTTTGACTATATTTTAAAAGGTGTACATAAAATATAGGGGTGGCAGTAATTTTTATTTCAAAATAAAAGTCATTGTTCTATTAAAATTGCAATATGAACAGGAAATAGTGATTTAAAAAACAGCTTTTATCAAAATGAAAATAAAAAAATAAGATGACAAAATGGTGCAAAGCTGATCATGTTTGTAACTTTAAATTCTTTTTCAGAAAGAAGAGGGGCCGACATTGTCTTCTGAGGGGGATAGACCATCAATAGTATTGGCCATGCCAATTATCGGCATCGGCCCAGCTGATAATCAGCCTAGCCCTACAGAGCACCCAGAGGGATTATCGGCCAATGTCAATTATCAGCCCAACCGATTATCGGTCTATCCCTACACAGCACCCAGAGGGATAATCGGCTGATGTAGATTAGTAGCCCAACCGATTATCGGTCTATCCCTACACAGCACCCAGAGGGATAATCGGCTGATGTAGATTAGTAGCCCAATCGATTATGGGTCTATCCCTAATTTATAACTCTTTCAGGATACATTTGTCCTATCACCACTGATCCGAATTCATTCAGATCAGTGGTCCTGCCGAGTAGATGCTTGGAAAAAGTCGGGAATAATGACTTTGTTTTCCGTGGCATGGTTGGATTACAGTGCCTTGCTCAAATGCATCTCGAAATAACTTATGTTCATAATTCTCACCTATAATCAGATTTTCTTCACATAAAACACTTCTAACTGTATTAGTTGGGGGGGGGGGGGGGGGGGGTGTCCATCACAGTGTTGTGTTTCCATTCAGCCTCTGTATCATTGATTAATGTAATCAGAGATGCAGCGTCGTACCCCTAAATGAGTTTCAGATTGACACTTGAGTTTATTAGGCTTCATGCTGCAGAGTGTGTGGACTGGTGGAGTCTTATTAAAGGTCTCACCCTGACAGCCATCATAAGGCTCACAACCACTTTGTTCATGTGCTCAGGCATGTTCAAGTATCGGCACACACACAGAGATACAGATGTTTATATGCTGATGTTAATAGAGAGATTTTATCACATATATGTGGTTTAGTTGGTCAGATAGTGACTCTGCAACATCAAGCTATTTGAAGCTAATTTTATCTGCAGTGTGAACTTATGCCTGTGGTCCCTCTGTGGGAGGATAAAAGAAAAAAGACACTTTCCCCTGACTGTGACCTCCTGAAACACAAAGTGCCCAAGGGACCACATCCTTCTCATTAGCATTTGAAAAGCTGTGTTTCCTCTGAATGTTCACAAGTCATCTTACAAACCAAAACCAGTATGAATTCATTTGGTGGCCAATTTGTCACAGTAAATATGTTTTCAATCAGTGTATGTATACAGGTTTACCCTCACCTCACAAAAAGACACAAAGAATGGAGTCAACATCAACTGAGAATCTTTAACAATGGAAGAAAATACAAAGTCATGCTTTGTTATTATCACTTAGAGCAGGTGGCTCTGTGGTATTGGAGTTGGTCTACCAACCTATACCCCTTTCAGGTGTGTGCTTCAGGTTGCCTCTGTCACGCTTCATTGGCATCATCCCAATCCACCAACTGTAATCTGTGATGGACTGGCGTCCTATCCAATAGGAGTTGTCAACTTTCATCCACTTCATGTTGCCGTATCTGAGGGATCCCAACAGTGCTGTCATGCGCATGACCCTGGCAAGGCATGCTATTGTTGTTTGAAGCATCAACAATTCTTGTAATAATAGATGAAATCATGTCCAGCATATGTGAAAGCGTTGGAGGCAGAAGCTCAGCAAGGATAATTCACAAAGGTGATGTTTGATAAAAGTCTGTGAAACCTCAGGGCTGTTTGCTGGGCTGTCCTTATTTTTATATCCATATAAATGATGAACTTCCCTTTTGTCTGTTTTGGTGTTGATGGCTAAAATGCTAAAACGCTGTATATGCACTATGGAGTATAACGGTTGCAAGTAAGCTGTGCTGATGGCCAGGCTACTTCACATGCAAGATATCCATAAGTGATGTTGCATCAAATTCTCTTATATAACACCCACAGGTCAGTTTGGTGACCTATAGTGAACTTGTCGCACATCAACTTTGTTGTGTGTGGAGGGGAAACGGTTGATTTTAATTATTATTCACAGTATGCTGGTGACCATCACGGAGGAAGAGTTGGAAAGTCTAGTTTTATGCATCCTGGTGGAGACTGTGGTCCAGTCCATCAGTGACTTCCTGGACTGGGCCATTAGCAGTGTGTGTGTATTTTGTGAGAGTTGTTGTTGCATTCTTCACCAAACTCTATAGTGGTATTCATTTCTTTGTCAGCTTAATCTTTAATGTTGAAAGATGGATGGGGAGAGCTTGAT
Source organism: Thalassophryne amazonica (assembly GCF_902500255.1). Taxonomy (NCBI): domain Eukaryota; kingdom Metazoa; phylum Chordata; class Actinopteri; order Batrachoidiformes; family Batrachoididae; genus Thalassophryne; species Thalassophryne amazonica. The sequence continues at coordinate 32,635,073 of NC_047124.1, read as the reverse complement.
GTTTCATGAGGTCAGAAGCATATGCTGATTTGGATATCTTATCTTCATCTGCATTGTCTCAGTACACCCAGCTGTAAACTGATACCAGCTTTGCCTGGGGACATAACTCGTGGTCTCCTGGTGTCCCGTCCAGGGGGAGTCATAAACTCTCATCTGCTTCACGCTTCAGAATCTGGGGATAAACACAGGAACCAATGGGCCTCAGGGCCTATATAACTACTTTTGTTTCTTAGTTTTTGAGGTTTAAGATTTCTGGGGTGAGGGCTCCAGCAAGTGGACAACACCAATAGAACTTCCATGTCATGTAATTTTTTTCTACTAGTTTTAATAATGCAACACCTTGAAACAATTTCATATGTATATTGCTTTGATATGAAAGAGTACACAAATAATGAATGAATGTTTGAGTGCAATGAAAAGAAATGAAAAATGATTTTGTTTTTATATAACACCTAAATCAGGGGTTTTCAAAGTGTGGTAGAGTGAGCTCCCCCTCAAAGAACAAACCGACACACACACACACACACACAATTTCAACATCTTTGTGTTTCTTTTTATTTTTTTACACATGTTAAACACATTTTAAATATATTTATATGTTTTAAGGAAATGTCTATGTATTTACACATTTTACAGCCTTTGTAATTATTTTTAAACATTTTAAAAGAACTTTCTATTCTTTCCCACATTTTACACCTTTCATCCATTTTAAATGTTTTTAAAAAACGTCCTATTCTATTTTTACCTTTTGTCATATTTTAAACATCGTTTTTTTTTTTACATTTAGACATCTCTGTGTGTTTTTGAACATCTTTGACATAACTAACACATTTTAACATAATATTAATGTTTATACATGTTATAATAATAATGTTAATGTTAATAATGTTAACGTTTATACATATTAAACATCTCATCTCTACTCTCACCTCTTGTTTAATGCGAGCAATAAATCTGGGTCTTTGACGCGCACAGGCAGCTGATGTGGGGATGCACTGTGGAGAGGAGCAAACGAAGATCGTCCTACTTTTTTCTTTTTTTAGTTGCCCCAAACTCCGTCTTCGCACTGGTCCATTTACGCACTAAAAATGTAGCCATTTTGCTCCTGGCATGTTAGCTAAAAATGTTTCCCTCCCTTTCTTTTTTGTTAGTTAACAGTATTTACAGTTATTTTTTTTACACCCCCCCCCCCCAGGGGGATAACGCCCTACAGATTGAAAACCACTGAGCTTACCGACCTTTGCACGTCAAATACAAACGAGGCATCAGGCCAAAACACGGAAGTGGACGGAGTACAGAAATGTGTCACAGAACTATTAATTTATAGTTTTTTGAAGAAAATCCTTACAAATGTTTTATATCTCGAGATTAATTTCTAATTGCTGTACATTTTGAAGTTAAACATTTCTTAGAAAACTTGTGATTAAAATAATTTTAAATAAATAAACAAAAAACAAACAAGGTTCTTTTGAAATCTTTGTTAATGTATAAATTAAAATCATAACTTATTTGTTGTTATTTAAGATGGCGATTTCTTGATTAACATTATAAGGAACCTTGGACATTTACTTTTAGGTAAATAAAATAGTATCAAAAGTAATGTGTACATTTTTAAGTCTGGTTGATTCATTCATTCATATTTGTATTTCAACCAGGAAAAAAAGACACCGTAAATATATTTATTATAAACACAACCGGAGATGATGTAACAATGACTGCGGTGTGTCTGTTAATTAGGATTTCTCAATGTGATATAAACGTCATATCATTTTTCAACATTTAATTACATCCTAATTGACTATGTGATTGCTTTTAATGTTGTAATCAGAACAGAGTAATTACTAAGATATGAATTTGACTATTCTAGTGATTGTGAATGTTTTGAAATTATGGGCAATAGGGGCGGGGCTTCTACCTGTGCAAGTGTCTTTTTGACAACTTTATGGACATGTTTAATGATTCATTGATTTAATGATAAAATATAAAAGGAAAAGGCTTTTTCAAATAACTAAACAGTTGCCTTTTAAAGAGCCTTCATTTTATTTAGAAGCATAGCAGCAGGTGTGAGTTTACAGAGCTGACAGGTGAGCTGGACCCTCAGGACATTTATTCAGATGAAAGTCTCCTCTGCAGCTTCAACATCTGGTGGAGAATATGCTTTTCTCACAATTTGAAGAACAGAGATGTTCTCTTTTTCTATCTGTACTTTAGGTTTTATTGTTCAGCTCCATCCAGTGCAGAAATATATTTATTAAAATATAAACACGAAACAGTTAAAAAAAAAAAGTTATTTAAAGTTGAGACATTTCTTGTAGTCACAGCAGTAACAATTAAACTGTGTAGCTTTATTTGGTAAAAATAAAATAGATTGAACAGTTTACAAATATAAAACGTTCAGTCAGCTCAACTGAGTGTTTCTGCAGCTAAAGGTTAAAAGGCTAAGCTAACATTAGCTGATCATAATACTTCAGCAATGCACTATGTCAAGTTTTATGTTTAATTACTCTTACCTCAGATAAATTTGTAGAAGCTCTATTGCTCAAACTGGGTGTTTGGATATATCCAAAAGTGAGGAATTTTGGATTGAGGACTGCTCGTGTCTTGAACAGCGGCTGCTGTGTGTGACTCTGCCCGATGTTGCACTCTGATCGGTCCTGACGTCTGATCAGTTCTCCATTGGCTCGGCGTCACTCTGAACAGTCGCTGAGAAAAAAAAAAAAAACTTCTCCCAGCAGGATGATGGGTGACTCATTCTTTTGCTTTTTGTTGTGTTTATGACTGGCAGACTGTTTTGCTTTTTCCTGGGAATCCATGATGGTAACTGCAAGTTGTTGTCTGTGCCTTCGAAAAGCCAAATGGTGACATAGAAATCTCCGCCCCACCCTTTGCCACATCCAGCGCAACACATCCAATGCATCCAATGCGAGAGTAGGCATCAAAATATGCAAATAACGCATGCAGTGTGAAAGGCCCATAAGAATGGTTGGCGCCAACCATTAGGGGCGCATGAGATCCACTTATCTTCCGGCTCCATTTCCACATGGTTCAGTGCCATTTGGGCTCAGTAAAGGGTCAGCATTTCTGATTCTTAGCAAGTCTGACGCAATCAGGTCCACAAAAAGTACTGATTCTGTATTCATGTGTTTATGGGGTGTGGCAGATGGTAACCCAGATATTCCACTGTTTTTGATTTGAGATTGGTGGAAAATTCAACCAGTGCTGGATCTGAGATTGGCACTTAGTCACCACAATGATACGTCCCATTGACAGGCAAATCAGATTACAGATTGTGCCTGTTTATTTTTGCTGTGTGCTAGTTAGCTTCATTCCTTGTGTGCATACCGTGAGGGAGAGCAGCACGTGTAGATGGAGAAGTGCTCCAACTTCTGGTTAGAAGTTACCCATTTCTCTAATGCAGGAGGCAGAAAGTAACTAAGCTCACATTTCTCTACCCTCAGAAACAATCCCATGTCCCAAATAACCACTGGAAATCTCACTCTGTTAGTCTTTGAAACATACGAAATTACTGGCAATCTCTCTGGATTCATGGTTCGCTCTTTTGCCACATGGATTTGTGAATTTGGGGCCATTGAGATAATCTAATATTCTGCATAAATGCTACTTATCACCCACACACAGCCCATAGGTACCAAGTCAGTGGAATACTGAGCATGCCCAAACTCGATTTGAAACCCACCAGTGGAAGAATGCTGTTTCTAATAGACACAGATTTGAGGCTGAGTGCTGTGCTGATCAGGGCAATTTTTCTGGGGCACTGCTGGTACCTATAAAGGTGAGCTGGTGATTTGGACAACGGTAGGCTGGTCTTTGACAGGTAATCTGGTACAGCCATTAGTGACTGTTAGGTAGCTGGATCTCCATGTCACACCTTGTCCATCAGTCCCTATTTGGTGGAACATCACCCTTCCAACCCTGAAAAAGCTTTTCCTACAAGTCAAACACATCCTTTGTTTTCTTGGCGAGAAATCTCATAGCAGAATTGTTGACACCAAAAATTGCCGGCTGAAATTGATGGCTGAACTTTCATCAACCCCATCATTCTGTTGAATTATCCACATTTGCACGTCCAATCAGCCTGTTTGATAAGCCGTCCTGTCGATTGCATGGGGCAGTTAATGCTAACAGGCACGTTCATAAAACAGGAGATGATCGGAGTCTGCGCACGGTGTGTACACAGGTTGCATACCACAGGTGTAATGATCTGGTCCAAGATAGAATCTCTAATGTCAATCTAGCAAATGATCGAAATGCATCATAAAGTAGTGAGATCCAATCTTGATGGACGTTGACGTTGGCTGGCTTTTTGTTTAATTTGTACCAGAAATTGAAAGCTTCATTCCATGTTTACAATGCAAGCCACACAATCAGCCAGAAGTCTGCCCCCCCCCCCCCCCCCCCCCCCCCCTCCATAAAACTGAGCAACCAGGAAAACCCCTGCCAGTTTGTGGAAGACTGACAAGTTTGTTGGCCCAGAAAAGCTGTCCGTTTGCCGTCCCTGGCTGTCAGCAGAATCCTCCAGATTTCCTGAGTTCTGTTTCTCAGTGTGGTGTAATTTCATCAGCAACAGTTTTGCTTAGTTACCATTTGAAGCCTGGCACTTTCTGCTAAATTAAGTTTAATATAATGTTTAATTTAGGAATATTTGTTTCTTATCCTCATAATTGGCTTTTTTTTTAAACATTTTTAAAAACATTAGCCACAAAAGTTATATCTGCTTGCCACAATAATGTGGTTTCTGGCAAACTTGAGCCAAGACTTTTGGCCCTATAATACTAGTTTTGAACAACTCACTTTTTTTTTTTACTCCCCAGCACCCTTGTTTAAATATCACAACGCACTTCTGCTCATTTGTATGCCATTTGGCACAGTGGTCTTAAAATGAGGTGTGGTCAGGTGCTGTGCTGGTGTTATTACCCAGTGTGTTGGCACGGGTAAGTGGTAACCTTCAGTGGTCCCAAGTGAGGCATACACGGAAGGTTACCGCTTACCTGGTGCGTTGGCACAGGTAAGCAGTAGCCTTCAGTGGTCCCAAGTGAGGTATACACGGAAGGTTACTGCTTACCTGGTGCGTTGGCACAGGTAAGCAGTAACCTTCAATGGTCCCAAGTGAGGTATACACAGAAGGTTACCACTTACCCAATGCGTTGGCACGGAATAAGCAGAAGAAAAAAAGTTGCAGTTCTTCAAATGGCTGCTTGTCACTACAGATACAAATGTCCGACTTTAGAGGAAAAGTTTTCAGCTTGGTACAAAAAACGGTTTTGTTCTTGATAGCTAGCTTCCATGACAACTGTACAGGCATGAATTTTCCTTTTTAATATCTTCATTGTGGACTTTTTAAGTCATAAAGGTATGCATATTACTTGGTGTGGCTGCTTTGAGAGATACCTTGCTGGGCTGAGAGTGTATCTGACTCAAAACAGTAGCTTTGAGTCACATACAGGTATACAGGTAGCTGCTGTGGAGGATCATATCTGTCCTTTGATCATTTTAATTCAATATCATTTAGGTATAATAGCACCAAAACCCAACATATGTCACCTCAAGGGGTTCCACAAGGTAAGGTCTAACCTTACCAACACCCCCCTGAGCAACAATTAGGAGTAGGCGACAGTGGAAAGGAAAAACTCACTCTGCAACTTTCAGGACAAATGTTTATTACAAATGCCTGTTGTGTTTAATTCTCCTGATGGATCATCTCAGATATCTGTGTTGTAACATTGACAGGAACTGACGTTTTTTGTCTTGTTTGCAGTATGTTGAATGTTGACTAGGGTTGGGTATCAAGAACAGTTTTTTTTTTTTTTTTTTTGGGTATCGTTAAGAAATTATTTGATCCACCGACATCAATAGCCTTTTTCTTAATGATTCCCTTATCGGTCCTTCGGAGCGGCCATTGTTTTTGAGCGTGTTTGTCGGGAAAATGATCATTTCTCTACGATGATTACAGACCCTGCAGCAGGTCAATAAAATCTTATCAATACCCATCCCTAATGTTGACCTAGCACTTTTAGGAGCTTTTGGTACCTTGATTTGTTAGGCTCAGTTAATCTACAATTAACTGGGTTAGGGTTTAGGGTTAGGGTTATGATCCTGACCCTAACGAGTGCATCATAATTTTTAATGCCCACACCAAAGTAAACTGTTATGAGAATGACCGGTCAGTCCCTAGAAATATGGTTTAATAAACACCCAGACTGAGGTTAGCCTGTTAGCTTAGCTCATCAATAATTTGAAGGTGATCAGTCTCATTCATCACAGGTCATACACATTGTTAACCATGCTTCACCTCTTTATCCAAACACAGATTGGTTGTGGCAGAAACAGGGTTGTCACCAACCAGAGAAGCAAATTTTGGGCTTCATATGGACTCTTCTTGGTCTCTGTAGAAAACCTATGGGTGATGTCACTCAGGGTTTGCCCAGTATATATACTGTCAATGAGCAAGTGTGGTCTTGAACTGGGAAGCTTTAGCCACTTGTGCCACCAAACTGGCTGTAGTTTTTATTCAGATACACCTTACTTAGGTGGTTGTACACAGATGGGGTGCAGTAGCAATGACCCTGATCATTAATCATCAAACTAGAAAGGAACAGAATTGAAAACAAATGAAATAAAAGTAACACCAAAAGGTGAGAGATTAAACTTTAATAAGATGTTTGTGCTTAATGCTGGTTGTCTTCCTCTCCAGGTTTCCAGGTGGGGAGACACCACAACAGGGTTGGCCATGGGAGGCTCCAGAGATCAAGTGATCTGAGGAGGTGCTGCAGTAACGAGGTACTCAACTGCTTCACCTCAGGGAGCTTTGGTGGATGACTGGTGCTCCTGAGAATGATGTCCTTGCACCCAATCCATGTCCTTGCCAGAAAACCTCTCAATTCTGCAACCTGAGTCACCACTAATTGATGTAATTCATGCGCCCCATATAACTAACGATTATCAGCATCAGTCTGTAGTCAGATTACATGCCTTGTGAAAAGCAAAGCAGAGTTGGAAAAACCCAAAATACACTTCCCTCCTGCATGCTCCACCCAGACTAACCAGCATTTTTTCAGAAAGAACACGTGTGGAAGGACAACTTGTCAAAATGTCTGGCCTTCATGTCAGCAGACGAGCTCTTGACTGCAGCCGTGTAGTTAAATGAGATAAATGTTAAAAGGTGTTCATGCTTTATGCGTAAAGACTAAGGAGAGTGACTGCAATCCCGTCCCTGACGAAATAATTATCCCCCCTCTCAGCCCGCTGACAGACCGAGGCGGCCGCCGGCTCACCTCCATTTTCACCTCTTCTCGCCTCCACTCGTCACTTTTGTCATCTTTTCCACGTAGCCATCAGTGTAATTAGTGCTTCTGTCATTTCCTGGCACTCAGGTACACGTGAGCGAAGTGCACAGCTTTGAGGAGCGCGGCCAGCCGACTAATGGCGAGACAGAGCGGAGCAGCCATAGGCCAACTCCCAGAGCAATCGATTCTCAATCCGCGTGGAAGCGCTTTCCTCCTGTTTTTTCACCAATTCAACACATGATTAAAGCCGGCGGGGCAATTTCCATTCATCTGGATGGAGACGGGAAGAACAGACCCACAAAGAAATGTGAGAATCAATCCATTATGAGCAGCTCGTCCACCCTCCTCTCCTTCCCACGTCTCCTCCTAATCTCCCCTCAATCACATACTCTCTCTCTCTCTCTCCTTTGCTCTTCTTTCTTTCTACCACCTCCATCTGATTCACGTCTTTCTTCACCTCTTTTCACTCCATTTCCATTAAGAACACTTCATCTAGCTTTATTCCCTGTAAAGAAGGATTTTGATTTGAACTAGAGTTCATACCTCTGCCAAGGCCACATGTTCCCCACTGACAAAATACCCACTTTCACTTGTATTGACCATCACGCCTTGTGGGATGACAAGAAAGAGAAATGCTGGGTACACAAATGCAGTATTTTCGTTAATACATTTATGAATTATTGATTTAAAAGCTTGCTTAAAATGTCTACTGGATCCTGGGTCCGAAACATGCTCCACAACAAATTTAAAATAAGATCTCTCATTTTCCACGACATTATGCATCTGCTCACCAAATTTCATCAACATGCTCTCACAACTATTTCAGTTATATGTTGCTTGGTGCCAACAGTTCCAAAGGATATTCCAGATCACCTCCAAAATCGAATAACATATATGTCAAAACATTATTCATCTGCTCACCAAATTTCATTGAAAAATGTTTATAAATTTTTGAGTTATCCTAATACACACACACACACAAACCTCCCAGAAAACAGAGAGATGCTAGTTAAATAATGAAAATTCAGTAAGGTATGTCTTCTATAATACATTCCAATTCTAAAGTACTAAGGTATATCTAAATATCTAAAAAAAGAAGAGTGAGTAGAATAGAAGAGTAGAATAGAGTCGAGCCATTTAGGTGCCTGGTCTTGAGAACCAGGGATGGTTGTAATCATCATGACCTTCTTGGTGGAGGTAATCGACCCCTCTGAAAGTTCTTGTGTGTGTGTTTTCAAGTGCAATTATGGAAAGTTTTCATTCTTTGGTTCATCCAAAGAATAACTATGATCTCTATGATCTTTTAATTTCTCTTGATTATTGATTGTGAGTGAACTTTGAACTTATTTATTTGGCACACAACTCGTCAATAACAAAAACTGATATACAAGACAATTCCACAGTGACGTGTGTGACCAAAAAGGGGGTGAGCAGAAGCAAAGCTTATAAACGCCCACCCCATACATACATACATACATACATACATACATATACACATTACCTACCCCCAGATCAAGCACACAGGCGACAGTGGTAAGGGAAAAACTCCCTCTGATGTACTGAGGAAGAAACCTGAAGCAGACCAGACTCTAAGGGGTGACCCTCTGCTTGGGCCATGCTACAAACACATTTAACAACACAAACTCAAATCCCATCATCATAAACATATCAAGTGAACACTGTGTCTTCGTCTACATACATATTTACATACATATACAGTATACATGTATACACACACCAACATACACCTACACATACATACATAATTACACACACACACACACACACACACACACACATATATATATATATATATATATATATATATATATATATATACATATACATACATGCACATACACAAATGAATGTTACTGTACAAGTTCACAATTACAACTGACAACACAAAACTCATCGTACTTCATTAGATACATATCTTAAAAACATCATTTTTTATATTGATTTTTAAACTGATTGATATTTGAACATCATTTGAGTTCATCCGTCAGGTTATTCCATTATCTAGGGCCACACATGGAGACACAGAAACCTTTCCTGGTCGTCCGAGCGCCAGCAATTTTAAAATGATACCAGACCCGTAAATGATATTTTCCTTCTCTCTCAGTAAAATATTCTTGAATTTTAAATGGCATTTCTTTATTTTTCACTTTGTGCATTAATTGAACAGTTTCATCAATAATGACACCTAAAAACTTAATCTCTTGACACTTTCTATGTTTACCCCATGTATATTTAACTGAATTTGTATGTCTTTTTTTATAATTTCCAAATAACATCAATTTAATTTTAGACAAATGTAATGATAATTTAATATCAAACCATCTCTTTAACTTTATCATTTCTGTTCTTAAATCAGATAATTGTTGCAGATTTTCCCCTGAGCAGGTTTGTGTCATCTGCAAAGAGCACAGTTTTAACCATATCTGAGACTTTACATAAATCATTAATGTATAAAATAAATAATTTTGGGCCCAACACAGAACCCTGTGGTAGCCCACAAATGATATATAATAAATATAATAAATGATGAGTTATTATAAAATAGCACGTTGCCTGTGGTGATCCACGGGCTCTAGATTGGGTCTTATTTATAAAATAGGTAGCTGACATTTTTCAATGGTGATAATACATTAAGCAAAGCTTGTATAATGAGTTGGAATGGTGTGAGTCCAGAATGTCTTTAGAATCTTAGACCTCAACAGTTTTTACAAGAGGAACTCTACTCTTTTATTTCCTGTTAATTACGTAATTTTTATTGTTAATTTTCTGTCTTAATGTATTTATACATTGTTTAGGTTGTTGTTATTATATACACACCATTATTATTATTATTATATTTTATTTTATTATTTCTATTTTGTCATTTGATTTTTAAATGGACCACAATGGAAATAAGTAATTTCACTTTCTTGTGTCATCCATGTATTTGTAACGTATTTACAATTATATTATGCACTTACATTGAACTTTCTAAATAAAGTCATGCATGCACGCACTCACGCTTTTACTATAAAGATGATCTACTGCGCCCTGCTGGAATGGCATGTGATTCCAGAAAGTAGTTAGCAATCAATCAATCAATCAATCAACTTTTTTCTTATATAGCGCCAAATCACAACAAACAGTTGCCCCAAGGCGCTTTATATTGTAAGGCAAGGCCATACAATAATTATGAAAAACCCCAACGGTCAAAACGACCCCCTATGAGCAAGCACTTGGCTACAGTGGGAAGGAAAAACTCCCTTTTAACAGGAAGAAACCTCCAGCAGAACCAGGCTCAGGGAGGGGCAGTCTTCTGCTGAGACTGGTTGGGGCTGAGGGAAAGAACCAGGAAAAAGACATGCTGTGAAGGGGGGCAGAGATCGATCACTAATGATTAAATGCAGAGTGATGCATATGGAGCAAAAAGAGAAAGAAACAGTGCATCATGGGAACCCCCCCACAGTCTACGTCTAAAGCAGCATAACTAAGGGATGGTCCAGGGTCACCTGATCCAGCCCTAACTATAAGCCTTAGCGAAAAGGAAAGTTTTAAGCCTAATCTTAAAAGTAGAGAGGGTATCTGTCTCCCTGATCTGAATTGGGAGCTGGTTCCACAGGAGAGGAGCCTGAAAGCTGAAGGCTCTGCCTCCCATTCTACTCTTACAAACCCTAGGAACTACAAGTAAGCCTGCAGTCTGAGAGCGAAGCATAGCGACACCGTGATGTAGCCTCACAGGACATGTTGGGGCATGTCCAGCTCATGCACAATTTCTCAGATACTCACACGACTGAAAAGCAACCGGACGCCGTCTGAAAGCCACCTGAAAGCCGTCCTGTGAGACCAACACGGAGGTGGTTTTGTCCCGCGCCATGAGCGGCACGGTGGCACAATCCTCTGCTTCTCTTTCCATGAACAAAAACTCTTGTAACAGTAGAATGTGCCGAAAAAGTGCTAATGTCCACGCCTTCTGCCTTTTTTGTGAAAGTCAGACGACGTCCTAGATCAACAAAGCCTTCACATTGGAAATGATCTTGTTGTTTCAGTGGGGTTTTAGCCTGTCGATCAGCGCTCGGAGCGCGCCGCGCTCTCAGATGCTGTGGGCGGTCTTTAAACCGGCTGGAGCACTCCTTAATCTGTGTAATCCCCATAAAATCATCGCTGAAAGCCATCTAAATTTTCCGAATGGTGTCCAGCTGGAGGTCTCTCACAGTTTCTGGAAAAATTTGATGCAGCAAAGCTCCAAATCGTTTAGACATTTATTCGCAATAAAAATCCGACGAGAGGGGTGGACCACTGCTCACACAAAGCCTGCTCACAGGCGAATGACGCAACTGACAGGTGTGAAAAAACTCACACATGCTCACGAAGGTTCAAGCTTGGCTGATGCAATCACACGTGATTCAAATCCATATGGTTTTTGCAAAAAATAAAAAGGTCCGATACTTTTGGACAGACCTCGTATTGCATGAATTTAATTTAATAATCTTACTAAAATCTATATACAGATTTAAAACAAATTCAAGTGGATTTATTCACAGATTGCATGGAGATTGTGTGTGTGTGTGTGTGTGTGTGTGTGTGTGTTTACACAAGCATCAATAAATGTCAGTTAATTTATTCTGTAAAAAGTAATTCTCTGTTGGTTTCTCGTGAGAAGTTAGTGTGCATGCAAACAGTATATGTCTTTGAAAAACAGCTGCCAGCTGAGCACAGTCCAAGGTCCACGAACTTGACTCCAGAATCTTTACTCCAGCTCCAGAGGGGTGTGAGCTCTCTTCCCGCATGCAGAGGGAAAGTGTGACTGATTGAAGTCGATGTTGCCTCGCCGTGCTTTGCATTGCAATAGAAAGGTGAAACATGCAAAGATGCTGCTGTCAGACGTGGACGAGCTGATAAGTAGCAATTCAAAGCCTCGGCCACAAGTGCTGCACGAGGTCAGGAGCATGTCGTGATTATATACATGAGTGGAGGCTGGAAATGTGCTGGACTGTTGCCTCATGTGGGACTGAAATTGAGACATTTTGACACAAAGGCTGGATAATGGTGAGTACAATCCTGCCTGCATACAGGCATGTAAACATAAAATGGGGTGAACAGCTTTGCCATATGCATCAGAATCAGTGACACATTATACAACTCATCATTCACCCTAAGTATGAATATTTAAAACAAGATGCACTTTGGGTGCATAATGCAACACCAAATGCATGAATGCATGTCACTACTCTTAAATTATGTTTGGCAGATGTGATGTCAAGACGTGCTCTGAAGTCAATGCAAAAGCACCATCTACTGTGTTCCACATGAGGTCTTCATGAGGTGAAGCTTCTGCTGCTCAGCATCTGTAATTTAACACACTGGAAAATGTGGCGCTAACTGAGCCAGCGTTGGTCACTCAATGGAGACGCACGTAAATCTGATTGTCGTTCCCCATGAGGTGTGTGTGGGTATGCATTTCACTAACTCAGTAATTATGAGCCCATTAATGTATCGATAATCTTTGCGGATGCGCGTGGAGATGTTTGTCTGTGTGTCAGTCCGCGTGTCCGTAAACAGATCTTTGGAAAGTAATCTGCAAATGCACACTGAGATCTACAAATGCACACAAGTGTGCAAATATGTATTCAGAATCTGTGTGTGCACACTCAGATTTGTAAGTGTATAAAAATCTCAGAGTGTAGTGAGATTTGCGAGTGTGTTGCGCTTTGTAAATGTAGACAAATCTTTGAATGTGCATATAGATATTTTACACTTCTGGATCCAAAAACACAAACAAGTCATCAAGCATGATTCTTATTTGGCTCTATAGATAGATACTTTATTCATCCCCTTTTAGAGTAAATTCATCTGCCCGAGAGCATGAATACATACACAATGCATCCATACAATAAAATACCAATAAATAAGACAAATATAAAAACACATTAGAAGTAAAAATACATTAACAAGAGGCGTTAAACAGTCTCATGGCGGCCGGGACAAATGATCTTCTATACCTCTCACTATGGTTGCTTTTCTGAGCAACCACAGTGTCGTGTAGAGGATGAGATTTGTTGATAATAATAGAGTTCATAATACAGGCCACTGTTTCTGCCTTTCATAATGTCATGCTGTTATATCAGCTATTGATGAATCAGCTTAGGTTTATATCTTTGCCCTTTATGCACTAAAATTCCTCCAGAATCCTTGAATTTTTTAATGTTATGTTGTGAGAAGCATATGCAGACATTTAACTAACAGCATTGAAAAAGAAAGTATACTCACCATGCTTTATTATGTGGAGTATGGTGTTCATTGTGCTGAACACAATGGCAGTGCTAAACAAGTTGTCAGTGACCAGATGCATCACAATCAAAAACAAACAAGTTAATGTGGAGAGAGTAGTTTTCTCAACCTAAGTACTATTTGGACACGAGGCTTAGCGTCCCTATCAGACATCTCAAGCAGCTTGATAAGTTCCAACAATGTCATCTACGAGTCTTAGTGCAACTAACCTGGCAGACATTCTGATACTCTGTGTAGTCAGCTACCTGCAGGACAATGGAAAAAAAGTGCACAGAGACTGTGGTACAAGGACGTGTTACACAACAATCTAAAGAAGGCTAGTATGTCAACTAAGGCTTGAGAACATATAGCACAAAATCTGAACAGTTCAGAGAGATGTTGCCAAGGTAGAGGGCCTACCAGAGACTTCATGGAAACATCACAACAGAAGAGTAGAAAGAACCAACCATCAGCCTGCCCATACCAGGACCTATGAATTCAGAGTCTGTGGCAGGATTTGCCTTTCCAGAGTCGGACTTATTAGCCATTTGTGTAAATTCACTTTCGTACCACAACTATTTCCAAACCTGGAGCACTCACCATCTATCAAGATGAATAGCAAGGGAAAGAGAGACAGATAATCACCTCACGAGTGGCTTCTTCAAGACCTAAATCAAATGAGTGGTTGGTACAGTGGACAAACGGACACTCCGGGCATGGTTCCTTCAGTCGTGCCTGAGCACCAGAAAACCACCCTGACATTATTAGTTCAGTCATAACAGAATCCCTGAAGATGTTCAGCCTGAGAAATACATCCTTGATGTACGTGAACAGGTTCTTTCTGATGTTGTCAGGAACATTGTAAAATCCAAAGGAAATCGGAGTGAATTTCCTCTGCATATCGTAGCCTCAAAGAAAGTCTCCATAGTACTGGTATCTGTGGTACCATCAGTTGTGAGTCTCTCACTTTGAATGGCACCTGCACTGTTGAATGACTTTATTCTGAGTTGTGACTGAGAGCCTGAGGATCCAGTCTGTCTTTTAGGAGCTTGCAAGTTTGTTCCACTGTACGTTCATACAACATACCATCGCAACTGCTGTCACGGTGAGAATCCACCTTTTTCTTTATTTAATTGGGGTGTTTGTTTCCCACAGAATTATTTTTTGAATAGCATCGCAGTCAAACTTAGATTCTCATGTTTGTTGAATTTTTTTTTGTGGTCTTCCACAAGTTTCCGAAACCTCTCTTATCAAAACTACTGTCTAATCTTGTGCCTTCTTCATTAATTAGACCTTTCTCTCTGCTTTCATGTGGCTAAAGCAGACAATTTGATCACCACTCTCACTACAGTGCAGTCATCTACATTTTTGAACCAGCTTGTATTGACAAAATAACTGTTTATTTTCCAAATGGCCTCCAGGAAAGCGGAAATTGGTTGGTTCATGCAGTGCCTCTAAAACGCTGGTATTTTGCCATGCTACAGAAACACTGATATTTTGTCATGCTACAGAAACGTTATTTTGCTGTGCTACAGAAACACTGATATTTTGCCATGCTACGGAAACGTTGATATTTTGCCATGCTACGGAAACGTTGATATTTTGCCATGCTACGGAAACGTTGATATTTTGCCATGCTACAGAAACACTGATATTTTGCCATGCTACGGAAACGTTGATATTTTGCCATGCTACGGAAACGTTGATATTTTGCCATGCTACGGAAACGCAGATATTTTGCCATGCTACAGAAACGCTGATATTTTGCCATGCTACAGAAACGCTGATATTTTGCCATGCTACCTTAGCTTGAATTGGCATTACTTCTGGTGGTTTGCCTCTGACGCTCTAAGATCAAAAGGTACTTCAGATGTCAATGTGCTGTCATTAATGTCTTTCTTCCATTGATTAGCATTTCAAATGAATCTGAATTTTCTTTATTACAGTTTTTTGGGGAAAAAGACATTAATGACAGCCCCAGCACCCCTATTTCATGGAGTTATGCAGTCTCTCTTTGCTGCCACATGCTAGCAAAACTAGGAATATCATTGATGTCGTCAGAATCGATGTATTTGCTCACAAATTATTCCCAGTGCCATATGGATACAAGCAGCCGCATATTGGGATGGAAGGGTTGGTTGGGTTAGCATGTTAGTCACCTCCTAGAGGCTCTCCTCTTACCTGCTGTGAAACAAACACACCGGTATCTTCTCACCTGCTCATGTGGTATATCATAGAGCTGGTGGATATCAGTCTTGCACCGCATTTTATGCAGTGTGCAAAGTCCTCTTCCTGTGCAAAGTCTCCCCTCATGGTGCTACGTCTATAGCTGTTAAAGGGAATCTAATGTACAAAAAAAGCCAATGAAACTGCTTCCTTGTGAAATCACACAACAGCAGCAAAAAAGCCATGATAAATCCTGCTATAATTTAATGTTTAGTCTTATGAACAATAAACAACACCCCCCAACAACAACAACATTTAGTTTTCTTCTTTTGTGTTGAATGGTTAATGTACATAAAGGTGCGCTGCCACCTACAATACCAACTGCAAATTGAGCAATTTTACTTAAAACCACTCTGGATCATAAAACTTATAATAATAATAATAATAATAATAATAATAATCAGAGACTGTTGCATTGCACAATGTAACTATTGCATAAATGAACAAGGAGAGTGTTAGAATAACAATAATACCCCATCACACTAGAGGCCGAATGAACCCGAATCCCCTCCGAATGAAAATTCAACCCACACTTAGGAGGTGTCGAGGTGCATTCATGGCAGTTGGACAGCATTCTGAGCACAGTCTAAACAGTCGGGGACAGTCGTGCGGCCGCCTCAAAGGTTTTGCACACGTTCAAAACATTCGTGGCGCAGTCGAAGTAGTAGTAGTGCTGTCTGACTGCATTCTAAACAATTGGACTGCGTGAAAATGGCATTCATGACATTCTGATCATGTTCGGGGAGACGTTGGACATGTTTCCACCATGGCCGAATGTCTCGAATGCGCCTTAATGCACCATGAGTGCTGCGATTATATCCTTCTGATCCGCAATCGGACTGCAATCATACAGCTTGTAAGTGCATTCTTATTGTACTTACTGCAATGTGGCAGCTGTCCAGATGCTATTACTGTGTTCCACCTACATTTGTACCGCATTTGGAGGCTCGTGCACACGACATGTGCACGAATCAGTCGGGGAAGGTCGGGGCACAGTCTGAGTATTCAGACAACTGTCCACCGCAATTCTTATTCCCCCCAGATGTGTCACGAATCCAGGGTTTTTTTTTTTACATTCTGCCTGATTCGACTTGTCTCGTGCTCATTTGTACTAAGTGTGATGGGGGTCTAAACAAAAAACCTTCAGAACGTCCCAAAAATGTTATCAGATTAAAGCGAATATTGCGATATAATGACATATGTATGCTGATATATAGACATGCGTTGTTAATATTGATATAAAATTTGGATGTCAATGACAGTCCAAAGCAATATACAAGCACTGCACCTGACCACACCTGCTTCTTTTGGACCAAAATGCCTGTCTGTGCAAAGACCGTCTATCAGTGCTGCGCGTGGAAATGATGGTTGCGTCAGTTGTACATTTCCAAAGAGGCGTGGTGCACTGTGCACTGATTTGCGTTGTGTGGCCAACAGACCTGGAGAACAGAAAAATACACACCTTCATCGCATTCATCACTAAGGCCATATGTATTTATAAAAGAAAGCTCTGAGGTTTAAAATTAATGAATTCTGGTATTTCATTCCGTTTGTGTATTTCATCCTTTTACGCTCTGTTTTTTGTGGTTCTGTTGTATTGTTCTTTGAGACGACCTGAAAGAACCTTATTTGCATATTTAATTTTCTTTTTTTTTTCTATTCCACATCGCCCTGTCTCTCTAAATGGGCTCACAAATGGTTCCCTCTGTCCATTAACAGAAGTGCAAATAGGCACATATCACTGTAAAACAGCACGTTGCTGTGATGCCCCCCCAAAGGCCAGGATGGCAATGAAACTGATTGATGAGCGAATAAGAATACAGCCAGTGTGATCTGTGGAAACACGGTTATTGTATCAACACATTTTATTTTCATTAGAGTCCAGAGTACCTTTTGTTCTAATGAATTGCTGGGAGTTAAGATTGCTTGTAGACTGGAAGACCCTGGTTGGTTGTTAATCATATTAATAGCACAAGACCAATGAAGCCCCTCAGTGCTCAGTCTTAAGGCTTTTAACTGGCCTCAGATTACCCCTGACCACTCTGCTAAGAACCTTTTAATTGCCGTCCTTACCAGAAGGTCTGAGTCAATGAATTTGTCAATGTGTGGATAGATTCAAAGAGCAAGCGCCTCATATCTAATTTCAGTGATTGACTTTGTGGAGAGGGTTATTTCACAACAATATATTTCTGTAGGGGACGGACGGTGTTAAATTATTACAGGTAGGATGCATTGTCGAGCCTTGAAAACAGCATTTTATTAGGGGAGGTAGACTCCATTCCCTTTGCCCCCCACCCCATCCCCCCAACACCAAAACCATATCATACAAGGATGGTCTCAAAAATAAAAACAAATCTCAAGCCAGATATTCAAGATGGCACCCATAATGGTTTCCAAATATCATGTTCTCCTTATCAGTTCTATTGATTGTCATTTGTATGTTGCATTTTAGGGGTATTTGAATGTAAAACAGTGATTAGTGGCTATATTTGATACTATTTTGAATTTAAAACTTTTGAAATAATTTTGGCACAAATGTGTTTATTGTGGCCTAAAACGTTTGTCGTAATGGTAAATGGACTGCATTTATATAGCACTTTTGCATCTGCATCAGAAGCTGAAAGTGCTTTGCAATGATGCCTCACATTCATCCATTCATGCAGATGCCAGGGTGTTGCCATGCAAGATGCTCTGTACACGTCAGGAGCAGCTAGGGGATTAAGGACCTTGCACAAGGGCCCTTAGCAATTTTTTGGTCTGGTTGGGTTTTGAACCGAGGATCTTGTGGCCTGAAGCCAGATGCATAACCACAAGCTTGGGACAAGGGCGGCTGCATCTCCTCCACTCTCCCTCATCTCTGCTTTCTGCTTTAACCTTCAAGTCCCTACTTCACCAGACTGTGAATTCCTCAAATTATATTGGATACTGGTTCTATTGGACTGCTATTGGATTAACCATGGAATTGATCAGCTGGTCTCTGAACGCTATTGACACCATCTTTTCTACAAGAAGGTCAGGACCGGGGGATCCTACCTGCCCAGATGGAATGCATTCTGCGGGCTATATTCTCGACTCCTGGGGGTCTTGGCGTATTGCATGCTTGGCGCCTTTCTTCGTTGAAGACGTCGAGGATTTATTCATATTTGGTCTTATGGTAGCAGGGCTGGTACTTTCTGGCTTATGTGCTGCCCTGATCTATCGGAAGATTGGCAAGACGGCGGCATCAAGAACCATGGCCCCTTGCTTGTCCGTCATGATTAACGATGTGGGCAAAGCATTGCATTCTCAGACTGCGATGACTCTTGAATTCAGATGCAAATTGGATGACATCTTGGAGCAGATGCATGCCTTGCAGATGAAGTTGAAGATTTCGGAGTCCGGGGAATATTCTTAATTCATAATTGGGAATATTCTTAATTCATAATTGGGATTTGGTTGTTCAAGTCGAACTGTAAAAAGTGTTTTTCACTGCTCAAACCACAACACAGCAGGCTTATCAAGTCTGAAGGACAAATTGCCTGACTGTTTTCCTCCAGAAGAATGTTATTTGGCTCCTTTCTTATCTCAACCCACAAAGACAATAAACTGTTTTTCATAGGACTGAAGCATGCTCCACTCCCTCTCCCCACTCCCCTCCTACCCCCCATCACACACTCCCCACTCCAGCTTCTGCTCACGTCACCCCCCTTCCCTTCTGCAGGGGCAGCACGGTTTTAGCTGCTGCTTGATGACGGACTTCTTCAAATTTAGTGCACATAAACAATGTCAAATGTGTATGTGCCGTCCTTAATTCTGATGTGTGCCATTACGGTAAACAAGTAATAATTGTGGACTAATTGCTGTCTGAGGTAACTGGAGTGTAAACATAATTTCTCCACTGTGAGATCAATAAAGTATATCTCATCTCATCTCAAGACCATCACCTCCCCTAATAATATCCCCTCGTAATATTTTTTCTTAACCTTCTTTTCATGTTGCTTTAATGGGGGAGGCATTTTGGAGGCCATCTTGAATATGTGGTCTGAGACCACTATTTTTTTTTTGTAGAATCCTAATTGTGTTTTGAGATAATTTTGAAATCTAAAAGAGGGGGAAGGGAAAGGGAACAAAATTACACAAAATGGACTGGGGGTGATGCACAGACTGTGTGTGTGTGTGTGTGTGTGTGTGTGTGTGTGTGTGTGTGTGTGTGTGTGTGTGTGTGTGTGTGTGTGTGTGTGTGTGTGTGTGTGTGTGTATATGAAGGGACATATGAATGGATTTATTCGGCACACACAAATCCGAAAGAACAGAAACATACCAATAATATGAATGTTATATAAACAAGCCTGTGAGTCCGAAAGGGTGTGGGCAGAAGCAAAGCTTATCAACGCCCACCCCTGCTAGAATGAGTCCAACAATTATAACAGTCATAACAACATATACACAAATTCACAACACACTACATATCAACACAGACATACACTTCAATATTCAATTACATTTCAATTCATGTATAAGTAAAGCGCCAAATCACAACAAACTTGGCCCAAGTCACTCCATATTAACCCTGCCGACCCCCAGAGCAAGCACTAGGCAACTGTGGTGAGGAAAAACTCCCTCTTACGAAGAAACCTCAAGCAGACCAGGCTCTAGGGGGTGACCCTCTGCTTGGGCCGTGCATATATACCTGTATACGTACATACATACACACACATTATATACATATATACACTTATACACACACATATACACACTCACATATATACCTATATACATACCCACTAACACATAAATAAATATACAGTACATATATATACACATACATACATTTATACCTACACATACATATACATACCCCTACACATATACACATATATATACACGCACACATATACATACATACACACACACGTATACATATATACACATACATACTACATATATGCATATACATATATACACACACATATACACGTACATATACATACATATTGACTGATTGATCATTTATTTTGAGTTTTACAAAATAAGCATTTCTTTGACATCTACATTTACCCACATTGGGTTGAAAAGAACAGGAGATACAAACATACACGCATACATACCCGCGCACTTAACCCGAAAAGGGGTGGGATGAAGACGAACTTATTTAATCCCACCCCCAAATACCCATACGTTATTACGACTACCGAGTGTAACCAATATTCCTTTTTTATTACTATGTAATTGATATCATATATTAGTGATGAGTATCTATAATAATAATAATAATAATAATAACAATTCCCACCATAATAGACAGTAATAATGACAATTATTGTCAATCAAAACATTTTTGTTTTTAATTTCTATTATTATTATTACTACCATTTTTTTAAATTGCTATTGATATTGCTGGTGTCATTCCTTAAGCCATTTTCATATGTCAATAAATTCCCCACATTTACTCAGAAAATGACTATTTAAAAGGACTATTCTTGTGTGTGTCGATGGTAATTCTGTCTCAATATACACACACACACACATATATATATATATATATGTATGTATGTATGTATGTATATATATATATATATATATATATATATATATATATATATATATGTATGTATGTATGTATATATATATATATATATATATATATATATATATATATATATAAATGGACAGATCCATAGGTTTTCTGAAGACCAGGCTTGAAGTTCAGATAGTGACTCTAGATATTGACATCTTGGCAGTACCAGACTCCACTTAACTCCACTTAAGAGGTTAAATGATTTCATAACTAAAGATCACATACTTAGTGAACAGCAATATAGTTTCAGAAAAATATCACACTACTTCACTGGCTGTAATTAGTTTTTTTGAACAGCTTACAAATGCAATCAAAAATAAGCAATATTCTGTAGGGTTTTTTTATGTACAGCATTTGATACTGTAGAGCAGAGGTGTCAAATCCAGCTTCAGAAAGTAAAAACCCTCCCATGTATTGCTTCTACCTGTGGACCTAAAACAGGTAATCTCAATAATTAGCTCAACCACCTGCTTGAAGAGCTGAAGTAATTACAATGAGCTGGTTTATTGGGAAGATGGAACAAATATGTGGCTGGACTTTTACTTTCTGAAGCTGGATTTGACACCTCTGCTATAGACCATACTGTGCTATTGAATAATCTACAGAGATATGGTATCAGGGGACCTGCACATGTTTGGATATCTGGCTATTTATACAATAGGTATCAGTGTGTACATACGAGGTCTGTTAGAAAAGTATCTGACTTTTTTATTTTTTTCAAAAACTATATGGATTTGAATTGTGCGCTTGCATCAGCCAAGCTTGAACCCTCGTGCACATGCGTGAGTTTTTTCACGCCTGTCGGTTGCATCATTCGCCTGTGGGCAGGTTTTGAGTGAGCACTGGTCAAGCCCCCTCGTCGGATTTTCATTGTCAGGGAAATGGCTGAGAGACTGCCGCTTTGCTCCATGAAAATCTTTTCAGAAACTGTGTGAGACAGCCAGGTGGAAACCATTCAGATAATTCAGGTGGCTTTTGGTGAAGATTCTATCGGCGTCACACAGATTAAGGAGGATTACAACCGGATTAAAGACGGCCCACAGCGGCGGAGAGCACGCCGCGCTTCGAGCGGCCATCGACAGGCTGAAACGACCAGATCATTTCCAAAGTGAAGGCTGTGTTGATCCGGGAGGTTGTGTGACTACCAGAGAAATCGTAGAAAATGTGGACATCAGCACTTCTGCGGCACATTCCGCTGTTACAGGAGATTTTGTAATGAAAGACTTGTGGAGGAATTTGCGCATCGGGACGGAGCCGCTTATGGCGCACAACAAAAAAACACCTCCGTGTTGGAAGTCTCACAGGACATGTTGTGGCATGCCCAGCTGTTACACAATTTCTCGGGTACTCACTCGACTGAAAAGCCACTGAAAGCCGTCTGAATCTTCTGAATGGTTCCACCTACAAAGCTTCAACAATTAGTGTCCTCAGTTCCCAAACATTGAGAGTTGTTAGAAGGAAAGGTGATGTAACACAGTGGTAAACATAGCACTGTCCCAGCTTTTTTTGAAACATGTTAATATTTGGTACAGTAGCCTTTGTTTGCAATTACATAGGTCAAACGTTTCCTGTAGTTTTTCACCAGGTTTGCACACACTGCAGCAGGGATTTTGGCCCATTCCTCCACAGAGATCTTCTCTATATCAACCAGGTTACTGGGCTGTCGCTGAGAAACACGGAGTTTGAGCTTCCTCCAAAGATTTTCTATTGGGTTTAGGTCTGGAGAGTGGCTAGGCCACTCCAGAACCTTGATATCCTTCTTACGGAGCCACTCCTTGTTTATCCTGGCTCTGTGCTTTGGGTCATTGTCATGTTGGAAGACCCATCCACAACCCATCTTCAATGCTGTAACTGAAGGAAGGAGGTTGTTCCCCAAAATCTCGCAATACATGGCCCCGGTCATCCTCTCCTTAATACAGTGCAGTCATCCTGTCCCATGTACAGAAAAACATCCCCAAAGCATGATGCTTCCACCCCCATGCTTCACAGTAGGGACGGTGTTTTTGGGATGCTACTCAGCATTCTTCTTTCTCCAAACACGGCGAGTGTAATTAAGACCAAAAAGTTCTATTTTGGTCTCATCTGACCACATAACTTTCTCCCATGACTCCTCTGGATCATTCAAATTGTCATGGGCAAACTTAAGATGGGCCTGGACGTGTGCTGATTTAAGCAGGGGAACTTTCTGTGCCATGCATGATTTTAACCCATGACATCTTAGTGTATTACCCACAGTAACCTTGGAAACAGTGGTGCCAGCTCTCTTCAGGTCATTGACCAGCTCCTCCTGTGCAGTTCTGGGCTGATTCATTACCTTTCTTAGGATCATTGATACGCCACAAGGTGGGATCTTGCATGGAGCTCCAGTCCGAGGGAGATTGACAGTCATATTTAGTTTCTTCCATTTTCCATTTTGCTCCAACAGTTGATTTTTTTTCACCAAGCTGCTTGGCTATTGCACTTATTATTGATAGAAATATGTTGTTCCTATCCAACTTAATGTCAGTAAATTTCAGTAAAAGCACAGTGGGGTTGGACAGCAAGAGGCGCTAATCGACTTTGTGTATAAGCATCTAATTAGATGGAACTAAAGCAAAACACTGTCCAGACACAATTGAATTATATCCATGCAAAGTTAAATCAGGTGTCAATGTGTTGCCATGCCATCCAACAAGGTTTGGATTGTTGTGCATTTTGTTCCACAATCAGCTTGTCTGCCAACTCCAATCATAATTCCAGTGACCTTTCCATTCTCATGGAATAGAAGATATATAATCAATTAGAAAAGGAAAGGCCTCTATAGAGTGAGCGCATTAATTATATGTTAAAGATCTTAGAATGGAAGGAAATGTATTAAATTTCTCTTGAGAGTGAAGATACAGCCAGCTATCACAAGTCAGGAATTCAATTTAACATCCAACTGGGTATGAAAGCGTATATGTCTTCAACAAATGGCATGGCCCGAGAGAGCATGGCAGAAACTCCAGCACAGTGCAGAAGACCGTATGCTGCTGAAATCAAAACCTCCTTTTGGTTCCAGCTTTTGTTAGCTGAAGTCATTTCATTATGAAGAAAAGAGTGCAACTTTTCCCTGGGCACATATTTGAGCTTTATGTTAATTAAGTTTCTTAACCTGATAAAACGAGGCAGCACGGTGACGTAGCGGTTAGCATTATTGCCTCACAGCGAGAACATTGTGGGTTCAATTCCCACTTGGGGCCTTTCTGTGTGGAGTTTGCATGTTCTCCCCCATGTCTACATGGGTTCCCTCCGGGTACTCCAGCTTCCTTCCACATCCAAAGGCTTGTAGGTTAGGTGAATTTGAAGCTAAATTGTCCGTAGGTGTGCTTGCAGGTGTGAATGTGTTTGTCTGTCTATATGTGTTGTACCCCGCCTCACGCCATGCGACTGCTGGGATAGACTCCAGGCCTCCCGTGATCCTTATTTGGAGTAAGTGGGTGTACAAAATGAATGGATGGAACCTGATAAAACACATTCTGTGGATTAAAAGATACATTTGGCACATTTAACATACAGGAACTGCAAAAATGTAAATGATATGAAATGGGGGCATAATGCTGTATTAACCTTTGCTATCTAAAGATAAATCACATAACCTCAAAGATACAGACCTTCGTGTGTAGTCAGTAATTCATTTAATTAGTATGAATACTGATAAAGAAATGTGGAAGATGTGGAAATTCAGCACATCTTTTATACATATTAAAGTGAATCAAGACACGGATCACAGACATAAACTCAAATATGAAGTGCACGAAAAGTAAACCTCTTCGAGGAATGAGCTCAACTCGTGCAATCCCTGTGGATAAATCTACCTTAATCTAGCCAAAATTACCCTAAATATAAATACTTCAAATACATATTTTAGTCAATTTAAGAAAGTATATGAAGCATTTAAAATCTAACAAACTTTTTACAACCCCAATTCAATTGAAGTTGAGACGTGTAAAATGTAAATAAAATACAATGATTTTCAAATTCTCGTCAACCTATATTCAGTTGAATACACCACAAAGACAAAATATTTAATGTTCAAACTGATAAACTTTGTTTTTGTGCAAATATGTGCTCATTTTGAAATGGACGTTTGACCTATGTAATTGCAAACAAAGGCTACTGTACCAAATATTAACACGTTTCAAAAAAGCTGGGACAGTGGTATGTTTACCACTGTGCTACATCACCTTTCCTTCTAACAACACTCAATAAGCGTTTGGGAACTGAAGACGCTAATTGTTGAAGGTTTGTAGGTGGAATTCTTTCCCATTCTTGCTTGATGTACAGCTTCAGTTGTTCAACAGTCCGGGGTCTCTGTTGTCGTATTTTGCGCTTCATAATGCACCACACATTTTCAGTGGGCAACAGGTCTGGACTGCAGGCAGGCCAGTCTAGTACCCACACTCTTTTACTACGAAGCCACGCTGTTGTAACACGTGCAGAATGTGGCTTGGCATTGTCTTGCTGAAATAAGCATGGACGTCCCTGAAAAAGACGCGTGGATGGCAGCATGTATTGCTCCAAAACCTGGAAGTACCTTTCAGCATTGATGGTGCCATCACAGATGTGTAAGTTGCCCATGCCATGGGCACTAACACATCCCCATACCATCACAGATGCTGGCTTTTGAACTTTGCGCTGGTAACAATCTGGATGGTCTTTTTCCTCTTTTATCCAGAGAACACGACGTCCATGATTTCCAAAAACAATTTGAAATGTGGACTCATCAGACCACAGCACACTTTTCCACTTTGCGTCTGTCCATTTCAAATGAGCTCAGGCCCAGAGAAGGCGGTGGTGTTTCTGGATGTTGTTGATGTATGGTTTTCGCTTTGCATGGTAGAGTTTTAACTTGCACTTGTAGATGTAGCAATGAACTGTGATAACTGACAGTGGATTTCTGAAGTGTTCCTAAGCCCACGGGGTAAGATCCTTTACACAATGATGTCAGTTTTTAATGCAGTGCCGCCTGAGGGATCTAAGGTCACGGGCATTCAGTGTTGGTTTTCAGCCTTGCCACTTATGTGGAAAAAGTTCTTCAGATTCTTTGAATCTTCTGATTATATTATGGACTGTAGATGATGGAATCCCTAAATTCCTTGCATTTCAATCAATCAATCAATTTTATTTATATAGCGCCAAATCACAACAGTTGCCCCAAGGCGCTTTATATTGTAAGGCAAAGCCATACAATAATTACGTAAAAACCCCAATGGTCAAAACGACCCCCTGTGAGCAAGCACTTGGCGACAGTGGGAAGGAAAAACTCCCTTTTAACAGGAAGAAACCTCCAGCAGAACCAGGCTCAGGGAGGGGCAGTCTTCTGCTGGGACTGGTTGGGGCTGAGGGAGAGAACCAGGAAAAAGACATGCTGTGGAGGGGAGCAGACTTGAACATTGAGAAACATTGTTCTTATACTGTTGGACTATTTTTTCATGCAGTTGTTCACAAAGTGGTGATCCTCACCCCATCTTTGCTTGTGAACAGCTGAGCCTTTTGAGGATGCTCCTTTTATACCCAACCATGACACTCACAATTAGTGTCCTCAGTTCCCAAAGGCTTATTGAGTGTTGTTAGAAGCAAAGGTGATGTAACACAGTGGTAAATATTCCACTGTCCCAGTTTTTTATTTTTATTTATTTTTTGAAATGTGTTGCAGGCATCCAACTTCATTGGAATTGGGGTTGTTGTTGGTTTCTTGAGTTATAGTGTTTGTGAAGTATAAGTTGATGAATAAAATGTTTTTATCACAATCAAAAATTTTGCTAGAATCTATTGAATTGTTCCTTTGAGTAATTATTGGGAAAATACTGAGAAACATATTCCAAGGTATTTTTAAATATTTTATCCAGTTGCACTTCACAATTCATAAATGCTGTTATTGTATTTCTGTTTGCTTATTTTAGTAAAGTTCCCATCTTTATGTAAAACAGTTGTGGTCAGAAGTTTGCGTACATCATCATCATGGGTATGAATGTCATCGTAATTTTGGGCTTTTAGTTTATCTTTGGAGGGGAAGCAGTTTTGGATAACTGGACAAGTACTGCAGATGATATGAGGGAGACAGGTAGGAAGATACTGGGTGTGACATCTGGACAGTGGATGGAAGACTGGGTGGTGGGACCAAGATGTTCAGGAAAGCATAAGAAGAGAGAGGTTGTTGACAAAGAATTGGGGTAGTCAGAGAGATGAAGAAAGTCAACAGGAGTACAAGGTGATGCAGGTGAAAAGAGAAGTGGCAAAAGCTAAAGAAAAGGCATATAGCAAGCTATACAAGACATTAAACAGTAAGGAAGGAGAAAAGGACCTGTACCAACTGGCCAAACAAAGGGGCCGAGTTGGAAAGGATATGCAGCAGGTTAAGGTGATAAAGGAGGAAGATAATGTGCTGACAAGCGAGGAGAGGGTGCTGAGAAGGTGGAGAGAGAGAAAAGGCTGGATGATGTAGAGAGAGTAAATCAGGTTGGTTTCATATATGGTTTCAAGCCAATAGACAGCACTACAGATGCAGTGTTTGCTCTGAGATCACTGATGAATTGTAGCAAAGGCCAGAAGGAGTTACATTGTGTGTTTCTGGATTTTGGAAAAGCTTATGACAGGGTGCCAAGAGAAGAGATGTGGTATTGCATGAAGAAGTCTGGAATGGTAGAAGTATGTAAGGGTAATACAGGATATGTACATGAATAGTGTGACAGTAGGAATGACATTCATTCAATTTGGAGGTGGGATTACACCAAGAATAAGGTCTAAGTCCTTTCTTGCTCACAATCGTGATGGACAGGTTGATGGATGAGATCAGACAGGAGTCTCCATGGACTATGATGTTTACAGATGACATTATGATCTGTAGTGAGACTGAGAACCTGAACTGATAACTGACTGAGAACCTACACAGACATTATGATCTGTAATGAGAGTGTAGAGCAGGTTGAGTCTTGCCTGGAGAGCTGTTCTGCACAGAGGAGGAATGAAAACCATTCGGATGTGTGTGAATGAGAGGGAGTACATTAGAATAGTGATGTTGCAATGAGTAGAGGTGGTGAAGGCAGATGAACTTAGATACTTGGGATCAACTACCCTAAGTAATGGAGTGTGTGTCAGAGAGGTAAAGAAGAGAATGTAGGCAGGGTGGAGTGGATGGAGAAAGGTGCCGGGAGTGATTTGAGACTGAGGCATAACTGCAAGAGTGAAGGGGAAAGTTTACAAGACAGCAGCGAGACCAGCTATGTTGTACGGCTTAGAGATGCTGGCACTAACAAAAAGACAGGAGGTGGAGCTGAAGATGTTTTCTTTGGGAGTGACAAGGATGGACAGAATTAGGAATGAATATATTGGAGGGACAGCTAAGGATGGATGGTTTGGAGACAAAGTCAGATAAGTGAGATTGAGATAGTTTGGACATGTACAGAGGAGGGACCCAGGGTACATAGGGAGAAGGATGCTGAGGATGGAGCCACCAGGCAGGAGAAGAGGGAAGAGGAGGTTTATAGATGTGCCCAGTTCGTGTTGTGACAGAGGAAGATGCAGAGGACAGGGTGAGATGGAAATGATTGGTAATGGGAGCAGCCAATAGAAGAAGTGATGTCTTTTGCCAGAGTGGAATGACTGTACAGCATACATCATTAAAATCAAGAATTGGGCACACAAGCTTGAGTTTATTGTGGATCTTTTCTAAATCAATACAGGGTCAAAATTATACATAAAAGCCAAAATATGTACATACACCCCAACTAATATTTGCCTGAATGGCCCTTAGCAACCTCCACCTCGACCAGATGCTTTTGGTAGCCATCAATAAGCGTCTGACATAATTCTGGCTGGATACTTGACCACTGTTTTTGACAGAATTGGTTGAGTTCATTTAAATTGGTTGGCTTCCTAGCACTGTTTCCAGCTTTTAAGCATAGTCCACAAATTATCAATATAGTGTTCACATCAGGGCTTTGGGGAGGCCATTCCAGAAAACTTGGCCTACTTTATCCAACCCACAACCAGTTTTGATGTGTGTTTGCAATCATTGTCCTGCTGGAACACCCAGTTGTGGCCAGGTTTCAACTGTCTTAGTGTTGATTTCAGGTGACATTGAAGAATTTAGAGGTGGTCCTCCTCCTTCATTATTCCACCCATTGTATCAGTATATCATTATCACTGGCAGCAAAATAGCCCCAAGCCATGGTGCTACCACCACTATGCTTCACAGCTGGTACAATATTCTTTAGTTTGAAAGCCTCACCTTTACTCCTCCAAACATACCTCTTGTCATGGTGGCCAAATGGCTCAATTTTTTTTTTTATCTTGTCTGAACATAAAACTTGTGTATCTGTGTGGGCTGCTGCAAATTTTAATCTAGCTTGAAGGTGTTGACTTTGGAGCAGGGGCTTCTTTCTTGGTTGGCACCCTCTCAGTCCATGGTCAACATAAAACTTGCTTCATGTTCCATCAGTTTCCAGTTCATGGTAGGCCTGAGTCTTGGTGGTTCTTGGGTTGTTCCTGAACATCCTGACCAATTTCCTCTCATCTGAGAGGATGAGAGGAATTTCCTCATCTTTATCCAGGTGTTGGCAAAGTGGTGACATATCCGACTAACCTGTACATAACGTACAGTTGTTTGAAGTGTTGATCTTGGAATTTGCAGTTGTTTAGAAAGAACTTGTGTAAATCTACAATTCTCCTTCTTAGATCTTCACTGAGTTCCCTGAACTTTACCAGTGTTCTGAGTATCAGCCAGTCCAATGAGTACTGTCAAACATGTCCTTTTTGTGCTGGCAAAGACAAACTGTCAGTTGTAGTCAATCATGATCACTAATGAGGAGCTAATAAGCCATGACTTTGTTACTTTGCAAGACACTGTACAACCTTGAGCCTGTATGTATAATTTTGACCCTGTGTCGATGAGAGAACATCCAAAATGAATGAAGACTTGTGCACCCAGTTCTTGTTTTTTCAAATCAGTAGTGACTCATTAATGATGTATGCTGTACGGTCATTCCACCCTGGCAAAAGAACCATTCAAAGACATTAATACAAGCCCAGAATGACCATGACATTCTTAACCATGATTGGTGTATCTAAACTTCTGACCGCAACTGTATAACAGATACATGGATTTGGGCCCAAGAGAATTATGTTTTAGAGATTGTGCTTTAGATAAATTCATAGCAATGTCACCAACAAAGGTAATTGATATTTTCCCATTCATTTGGGAGATAATTATAGGAATTAAAACAGCAACAGTAACAACAGTGATAATTATAATAGTAATTATTACATGATGGGTTCATGGTGCGGTGTTAACCTCGATGGCTGTCCTCTGTACTAGCCACAAGCTCAGCATTACATCCAAATCCATCAAACAATGCTGGTTTACAAGACCACATCTGATGAGGTGTGTTTGCCTTTCGTACATCGTCAAACATCCATTTATTTGTCTATTGCAGTGAAACCGTGTAATGGCATTAGAGAGCATTTGCGCTTCAACCGTGTGAGAACGCTTCCCCAAAAAAAAGTTCTTGCTGTTTTTTTCCGCCGCTTAATTTCCACTATCAGCTTAGCCACAGCCTCTTCCTGTTTGCTGGCAAGACGCTGCTTTCTTACAGATATCAAATTTTAAGAGATTTGTGTAAAGTATATGAGGATTTGACAACGCTGAGTGATTTCACATCCTATTCTCTCATTGCCATCTTGTGTTCAATCAGCTGTGATATTTACCACCCGGCTGGTTATTCCACTTCCTGTCATCTACGACAAATGCTCACTTCTGCTTCTGTCGCCCCCCACCCCCCCCCCCAAAAAAAACCATGAAGCCCATCTCACACACAGTCATGAGCACCTTAACACACAAAGACCAGCTGCATATCACACCATAACAGCTGGAAGAGACACATAAAACCAAATCAGACTGAAAGGACCGTGTCCATTTGGGAACACCATCAAGACAATTGAGGAAATGGTCTGATGAACAGGTGGAAAATCAGGCAGCTTGTTATGAGCCAGACGTTGGGCTTCCCAGTTTTCTGATACAGGATTAGTCACAATGAAATGGTCATGAATGTTAATAACAGGGAAGTGTCGGAAGAAATATCCCTAACGTAAAAGTCTCAGTACCACGATGTAAAGGTGCTGCCTCAGAACACACAATGCCCAATTTCTGTGTTCTTACATTTGAGGTTCTTGGCAGTCATCCTGTAAAAGATATCAAATTATTTAGAAGTAGCTTTTGAGGTGACAAAATGCTTCATCTGGCAACTTGTTTGAATCTTCAAAAGGAGAGTAACGGTCTCATTTTGATCCCTAATAAAGCAGGAAGGAGCACCCAGCATTTTTCTACGTTCTGTCTCCGTCGTGTATTGATTAGCCACATGTGCGTTGGTGTCATTCAGATCGTTTTGCTCATGGGTACACACAACAACTACATAAATGCACTGAAGAGGGTTTTTATCATCATTGTACAAATATGCAATGAAATTTGTCCTCTGCATTTAACCCATCCCAATTACAGTTAGACACAATCAGCCACTACGAGCAGTGGGCAGCCACAGTCTGGCGCCCGGAGACCGACTCCAGATGTAGAGACGCTGCCTTGGTCAGGGACAGAGAAAGGAGCAGACCCTAAATAAGCATGTTTTTGATTGTGGGAGGAAATCAGAGTGCCCGGAGGAAAAACACACAGACACGGGGAGAACATCCAAACGCCACGCAGAAAGGACCAGGAGGACCAGGAATCGATCCTACGGCCGTCTTGCTGTGAGGTATCATTGCTACCCACTAAACCACCATGCAGCCACAGACCACCGGATGGAAAAGTAAAAAATTATAACATTAAAAAAGTATCAACAAGATTTTATGGAAATGGATGAATCAGTTTGGATATCAGCATTAAAGCTTTTTTATAGACAATATTTCTGGACTTGTTGTCCTTCACAGATACAGTTGTGCTCAAAAGTTTACGTACCCTGGCAGAACGTGTGGATTTTTGGCCATTTTCCAAAGAATATGAATGACAACACAAAAACTTTTTTCATTCATGGTTAGTGGTTAGGTGAGGCCATTTATTGTAAAATAACTGTTTACTCATTTTAAATCATAATGACAACAGAAACTACCCAAATGACCCTGATCAGAAGTTTACATACCCCTGTTCTTAACATGGTGTATTGCCCCTTTAACATCAGTGACAGCTTAGAGTCTTTTGTGGTCATTGTGGACGAGGCTCTCTGAAGGTAAAGCTGCCACTGAATATGTTTTGGACTTTATGTACGTCAATTACAGTGGCGTGCAAAAGTATTTATCTCCTTGGTATTTGAAGCATTTTAATTTCTTTATGCCATTTCAAATACAAAAACTAAATAAGGTTTCTCAATATAAAAAATTCTAAAATTATCTTCCGTAGACTTAAACTGAGAGTAAATCTCTACAATTTGATATAAATGAATTAAAAATGTAAAAGCCAAGATGATGGGTTGCATAAGTAATCAGCCCCTTTGGTATAATACCTGTAAATAATCAGTTTTATTGCCAGTTTTCTTCAGACAAGTCAGGGGATGAATACATGAACATTTCCAAGTCACTGAATATGTCTTGGACATTATTTGCTTTAGTTATGAAGAAATACAAACAGTATGGCACTCTGTGGTAAATCTGTGTGGAGTAGAGAGTTCTCAAAAACTGAGCGGCTGTGCAAGTGAGGAGAAGCCACCAAGACGCCCAGACAACCCAGAAGTTGTTACAGGCTTCTGTGGCTGAGATTAGAGAAATTGTGCATAGTGCATGTTTTGCATTTGTTTCTCCAGTTATACAGCTTCATGATGAAGTGGTACAGAGGAGGGTTTTCTTTCACCAACACATCACATCTAGGCTTGTATCTCAGATGTACCTTCTGGCAAATTGTACCTGCACTTTCAGGTCTTCTTTCTAATAAACCCTCATCTGCCACTTCATCATGAAGCTGTATAACTGGGGATACAAAATGCAAAACATGCACTGTCGGGCGTGACCGGAGGGGAATGTATCAATTGACATACATTCCCCTTCCATCACGTTTGACATTTGGTACATTCTCCTTCCGTCAGATTGTCATTTGTAAATTTGTTTTGGCTGTTTGTAAATTTGTATTGCACTTCCTGCCCATTTGTGTCTGGACTTTGTTCAAATAATCAAAAAAAAATAATCCTCTTCTCACTCTGAATGAAAATAAGTTTTCAATTCCATTGCTCTTCTTCTTCTTCTACTATGGCATTTCTTCTTCTTGCCCTTTAATGGCAGCCGGCATCCTTATTGGTGCATTGCACTAAATCCTCTCGATGAGTCCAGATTTTTTTTTTTTCATGCAGTCGATTGGAACTCAACTGGTTGGGCACGCCAGCCCTAAGGGAAGAGAAAGAGAGGCCAGGTGGGTCAAGAGAACAGTGAGAATGAGACTGTTTCTACAAATTTACATTGACAGTAATGGTGTCTTTAAAATAATGCAATAATAGATGGTTGCATTCATTCGAGTCACTGTGTAAAAGTAGTCAGCTTTATGACCATCCAGGTAGATGCCAGCAAGAACACATAACAGTATACAGTATAGTAAACTTACAAATGTGAAGAAAGCCTCTTCTTAACCTGCTCATGGTGTCTTACCAGCTGTCTTCCCTCAAGGAGGTGACCAATGCTTGCTCTGGAACAGTTAAAAAAAAATATACCTCAGCACACTATGTGCCATGCCCCTCTCATTTTCCTCTTTTCTTTCGTTATTTGAAAACAAAGGCTATAAAGGCAATACACACACACACACACACACACACACTAGGGTGACCACCTCTAAATCAGCAAAGACGAAGCTTTGCAAAAAACTCAAAAGGCTAATATTATTATGCATATTTTAAGTCTGACTGAATAAAATGAGTGTTGTCATAATTTCCTATGTTGAGCATTTGCACACTTTTTAGCCTACAATTTCCCCAGATACTATTTAATGAAGATGTGTCTCTAATCAATTTTAATAATCTTTAATTGCATTAATTCCATTTTCTTAACTGTTCTAACATTTTTTCTTACTTTTAAGTTTTCTGTTTTAACTCATTATTATTTATTTTTACACACATCCCAAAACATTTTCATTGTTAATTCCACGGGCGATCATCATTTGTGTCTTTCTGACTGCGTGATAGCTTTATGAAGACAGGCACTAACGGGTTTGGTAATCTGATATTTGGCCTCTACTTTCACCAAATGATTGACATGTGGCTGACATTGCTTAGTTAATTCTGGAATCCACCAAAGTGTGTCTAACATTCTATCCAAATTGGGTTGAAAATCAAATTCTTGACCTTTGCAGAATTATTTCTTTTAATTATAGGTTTTTGGGTCAGTCTGAATCGACATACCAAGATTGTAGAAAGCAGCAGAAGAACCTGGAAGGAGCAGGACGAACAGACACACAAGCATGACCTTGACCTTGATTGACCTTGGTAAATTTGACTTTGTTTGGGCAATTCCAGAACCCACCTACATATGTGTGCCACATATGGTGCAAATCGGAGTGGAAAACTTAAATTTTGACCTTTGTCCCCAATGACCTTGACCTCAACAATTGATCTTTGACTAATTTGACCTCTATTGGGGAATTTGCAAACCAATCTCCATATGTAAGTCATGCATGGTGCAAATTAGAGTAAAACAATATTTTTTTTACCTTGTCCTTTGCCAAATGGCTGTTTAAGGGCAATTCTGGGGTCATCCAACTTGCACATAGTAAGTTTAGTGGAAGCCCAAGCATCTTTATTTATTTATTTATTTAACCCTTATTTAACCAAGAAAGTCCCACTGAGATTACCAATCTCTTTTTCAAGGGAGTCCTGGCCAAGACAGCGGCACAGATCCCAACAATTCATGGACTCTTGGAGAAATACTGGTACAAACATAGCGTGATTCCAGTAGCTCATTACAAGAACATTTTTTGTTTGTTTTGTTTTTTTGTGATATCACCAAATTTAACAAACAACACATGCTGCAGAAGATTTATTGGAAGAAGGTAAAGCCTGAGAGAGAACCGAAGTAAATTTGGCATGAATGTTTAACAGGTTTCCCACCATCTTTAGTTCATGAGTGACTGCGTGTGCACGCATAAGTAAGTGTGGGTTTGCAAACACAAGACAGAAAGAATTTCTGGGGATGGGACAGAGTTTAGAAAGTCCAAAATGCATGAGGAAGGGAGATAAGTGGGTGTAGAGATGCTTAGAAGATGATTCTTATTTTGCTATGGAGATAGACCTTATATGTAGATGCTGACTGATCCAATCTTCTTATACACGGCAGAGACACAGAGTTAAAGGCTCACTACAAGTAGGCGAAAAGACAAAAACTGAGACAGATAGCCAGGAGCACATGGTCAGGTACAGGCTCAGTGCTGCAGGACAGCGTTGTTTCTGAGAGATTAGGGGGTACATGCTTGGCACAGATCCCATCAAGGCCTTGGGTATGCAGGCTAAAGTCAGTCAAGATGCTAACACCTATGCAACCCCCAGGAAGGTGCAGACCAAATTACCTTTGCCACATTCAGCTGCTTAGCCTCAGCATGCACGTGCTTCACAGGAACGGAAAACAATGAAATGAAGCAGATTACGCCTTCGCTCCAACCTCATCTAAATTCTGCTCCCACTGGATCCACACAGGCTTTTTCAGAGGCGCCTATCTTTAAGTGGGAGCATCATTTGTGGCTACTAAAGATGACAAATCCTAATTCAACCCCCTCAGCAATGCCGGCCGCTCAATTCACTGAAATGAAACCTATTGATGCACCATTCTGGGTTCTATTTATAAAGCTGGTGGTGCCAAACACAGGTCCAAGTGTCTGGTCTACAAGAATGGAGGGGGTGGGGGGGAGAAACACCCCAGTATATTTCTTCTGGACCAGTTTCTTCAACCCTAGTTGGTCAGCTTCTTCTATTGGTAGCTGCTCCAAAACATCCCCAAACCCGAATTTTTGATATTTTGATAATTATTTTGCAGTATTTTAGAGACAGTTATTTGCTTTCATTGTTCTGGTTTGTTGTGAACCCCCCCACCACCACCACCAGGAAAACAAAACCCAACCAAAAAAGTGAAATTTGAAGAAAATGGCATTTGAAATAATTTAGCTGGTAGCATCAATTGCATCAAACTGGGTGATCATGGCTGTCCTGCCCCGCTTTCTACCTCCACCCTCAAAAATGGATGGTTTACTGTATCAGTTGTGAGGAGGCACCGGCGATGAAACAGTTAATTTTTCAAAGTGAACACTAGATTCTGATTGGCTGAGAACTGTTACATCATTATTGTGTCCTTGTCGACTTTCTGATGGTCAGTTACTGTTAACAGATACAACTGAGCTACAGTTTGTTTCAACTGAGCAATATTTTTAATCTACACCCAAATCTGATGTTTTGCCACATCTGATCTTTTTGCTTGGTAGAACGTTTGTTTTTGTAAGTGACTGGCATCCAGAGGTAAAGGTCTGCTGGAAATCAATGTAATTCTGAGTTTGGAGATGACCAAACATACTTTCCATTGATATGACTCTCACACATTGTCTCACTCATCTTCAACTGCTTATCCAGAACCAGGTCACGGGGCAACAGCTCCAGCAGAGGACCCCAAATTTCTGTTTCCCAGGACGCATTAACTACATCTGACTGGGGGATACCAAGGCATTCTCAGGCCAGTGTGGAGATATAATCTCTCCACTTAGTCACAGATGGACGTGCCTGGAACACCTCCCTAGGGAGGCGCCCAGGGGGCGTCCTTACCAGATACCTGAAACACCTCTGCTAGCTTCTTTCAACTCAAAGGAGTAGCGGCTCTACTCTGAGCTCCTCATGGATGACTGAGCTTCTCACCCTATCTCTAACATAATGTGTTAGAGATAAGGGAGACACCGGCCACCCTCCTGAGGAAACCCATTTCGGCTTCTTGTACCCACGATCTAGATCTTTCGGTCATGACCCAACCTTCATGACCATAGATGAGACTAGGAACGAAGATTGACTAGTAGACTGAGAGCTTCACCTTTTGGCTCAGCTCCCTTTTCTTCACAACAGTACGGTAGAGCAAACACCGTCCCTGCTGCACTGATTCTCCAGCCAATCTCATGCCCCGTTGTCCCCTCACTCGTGAACAAGACCCCGATGTACTTGAACTCCTTCACTTGGGGCAAGACCGCATTCCCTACCCGGAGTAGGCAATCCATCAGTTTCCTGCTGAGAACCATGACCTCAGATTTAGAGGTGCTGATCCCCATCTCAGCCACTTCACACTTGGCTGTGAACCGACCCAGTGAGTGTTGGAGGTTACAGGCCAATGAAGCCAACAGGACCACATCATCTGCAAAAAGCAGTGATGAGACCCTGAGCCCACCAAACTGAAGACCTTCCTCCCCCAACTACGCCTCGATATCCTGTCCATAAATATCACAGACAGGATTGGTGACAAGACGCAGCCCTGGTGGAGGCCGGCCCCCACCGGAAGCAAGTCCGACTTACTGCTCAGAACCCAAACACAGCTCTCACTTTGTGAGTACAGAGATTGGATGATGCTGAGAAGGGGTCCCCTCACTCCATACTCCCGCAGCACCTCCCATAGTATCTCCCGGGGTACCCGATCATACACCTTCTCCAAATCCATACTCCCAGGCACTCTCCAGGATCCTTGTGAGAGTCAAGAGCTGGTCAGTTGTTCCACGACCAGGACGGAACCCACATCAATCAAATGTGGTTTGTTCTGCATAAACGTTTGTACATTCCAAACCCACAAAATCATCCACACATATGTGGTTTTGTGTGCATTTTATCAATTTTGTCCAAACTTGCACCACTTTTACAATATGCAGTTTGTGGTTTGTCCACATGAGAGCTTAAAATTTGGGGAGAAAGCATGCAAATATTGAGGTTTGCACATGCAACATGATTTATCAAGGTCAGAAGTAAATTTAGTGGGTGCAGAATGTGTCAGTAGTTTGTGACTTGAAACTTTGGTATTAATTTATTGCACTTGACAGACAGGCCCCTGCTTCCTCCGACACAGAATACAAAAAATCATTTTTTACCCGAGGCCATCAAATATGGCCATTGAGTATTGTGAAGGCTTTCCGTCCGTCCGTCTGTCCAACTGTCTGTCTGTCCAAGGGCATCAGATATTGCCATCTCGTACTGTGAAGGGTTTTCGCCCGTCCGTCCATTCATCCATCTGTCTGTCTGTCTGTGTTCAGCTGTGTTCAGCAGTCCAGTCCTGTTACTGCCAGAGTCTTCAAATTCACAAGGAACATTCTTGGGACACAGACCTTGGACAAGTTCAGACATGGCTAATCTTGACATATTTTAAGAGGTTAAAAAGTCACTTTCTGTTCTTATTTTTGTGGCATGATCTTGCGGACGTTAGCATGGTGACGTCACTTCCTGGTGTCACTAGCTGCTAACTTTGTTTCATTGTTGGCTAGAAATAACACTTTTTCTCATATTTTATGTAAAAGGTAGCGAGAAATAAACACTTCTAAAACTGAAAATGCTGTTTTTGTAGCCTTATAACACCTCTGGAAGGATTTACAAGACATTTCGCGGACGTCAGCATGCACGCTAATTTCCACTAACTCAAAGCTCATGTACACGTACACGCATGCCCTCCTGCAGACGCCATTAAAACATAAATATTGTTTATGACTGATTGATTGAGGGGATTTATTGAACATATATAAATCATATGCAAAACAACAGGATCTTAATAATTAAGTAAACAACTGAAAATTACAATCAAGAAACTATTCATACATCCGAGGGTATTTTTATTGAGTTATTTTTTTAAGTCAGACATATTTAAAGTATTGACTGTATTCTTTGACAATAAATGTCTCCATGTGTAACAAGAGGACCAGAATACATGTCGGTGCAACTCTTGACAATTATATTCACTGATTGTGTCACATCTTGTGGTCTATGCAA
The DNA here is from genome assembly GCF_902500255.1 of Thalassophryne amazonica. Classification (NCBI taxonomy): domain Eukaryota; kingdom Metazoa; phylum Chordata; class Actinopteri; order Batrachoidiformes; family Batrachoididae; genus Thalassophryne; species Thalassophryne amazonica. The sequence goes on along the minus strand of NC_047124.1, from coordinate 32,595,750 downwards.
GATGATGCACTCACATCTGAGCACAGCTACCTGTGTGTGTGACACAGCTGTTCCTCATCCTTCATGGACTCTTCAAACTCTGCGTCCGACATGCACAGCTGTCTATGTGGGATGATGCACACGGATACAAGGGAAGTTAACCTGGCCAAGTTTTTAACCCAGCCCAAGTTCCTCCGTTACCATGCACACACATCTGTACGCATTATACGGGCATTACTGTGCTCATCAAGAATAAATAAAATAAAATATGTTATTCAAGTACTGAGTTGTCTTCCATGTATATTAGATTTGGAAAAATAGGTGCCTTGCACCTGTGCCCAGTAATTTAAGTGGCTGATACAATTTCACTTTGCGTTTATGGCCATTAACACGAACACCTCATTTACATACTGCTGTCAACATCACATTATCATCTGCTATTTACTTTTGGTAAATAACTCACAAAACTGCAATTTAACACTCATTATCTGGGATCTTTGTAAATCAAGCCCTGTATGCAAAAATATTTTGGCTCTAAATCTGTTTTTAGAAAATTCTTTAAATCTTTACTGAAAATACACCTTTATTCATGTGGATGAAATCTTTTGGTGCTCGAAACAGGTTCACTAAATTCTTTCGCTCACACAAGTAGTGTAAATAAATAAATGGAAACTACAACCCCTGGCAAAAATTATGGAATCACCGGCCTCCGAGGATGTTCATTCAGTTGTTTAATTTTGTAGAAAAAAAGCAGATCACAGACATGACACAAAACTAAAGTCATTTCAAATGGCAACTTTCTGGCTTTAAGAAACACTATAAGAAATCAAGAAAAAAGATTGTGGCAGTCAGTAATGGTTACTTTTTTAGACAAAGCAGAGGAAAAAAATATGGAATCACTCAATTCTGAGGAAAAAATTATGGAATCACCCTGTAAATTTTCATCCCAAAAACTAACACCTGCATCAAATCAGATCTGCTCGTTAGTCTTCATCTAAAAAGGAGTGAACACACCTTGGAGAGCTGTTGCACCAAGTGGACTGACATGAATCATGGCTCCAACACGAGATATGTCAATTGAAACAAAGGAGAGGATTATCAAACTCTTAAAAGAGAGTAAATCATCACGCAATGTTGCAAAAGATGTTGGTTGTTCACAGTCAGCTGTGTCTAAACTCTGGACCAAATACAAACAACATGAGAAGGTTGTTAAAGGCAAACATACTGGTAGACCAAGGAAGACATCAAAGCATCAAGACAGAAAACTTAAAGCAATATGTCTCAAAAATCGAAAAATGCACAACAAAACAAATGAGGAATGAATGGGAGGAAACTGGAGTCAACGTCTGTGACCGAACTGTAAGAAACCGCCTAATGGAAATGGGATTTACATACAGAAAAGCTAAACGAAAGCCATCATTAACACCTAAACAGAAAAAAACAAGGTTACAATGGGCTAAGGAAAAGCAATCGTGGACTGTGGATGACTGGATGAAAATCATATTCAGTGATGAATCTCGAATCTGCATTGGGTAAGGTGATGATGCTGGAACTTTTATTTGGTGCCGTTCCAATGAGATTTATAAAGATGACTGCCTGAAGAGAACATGTAAATTTCCACAGTCATTGATGATATGGGGTTGCATGTCAGGTAAAGGCACTGGGGAGATGGCTGTCATTACATCATCAATAAATGCACAAGTTTACGTTGATATTTTGGACAATTGAAAGGATGTTTGGGGATGACGAAATCATTTTTCAAGATGATAATGCATCTTGCCATAGAGCAAAAACTGTGAAAACATTCCTTGCAAGAAGACACGTAGGGTCAATGTCATGGCACAGGGTCAATGTCAACGAGCAGATCTGATTTGATGCAGGTGTTAGTTTTGAGGATGAAAATTTACAGGGTGATTCCATATTTTTTTCCTCAGAATTGAGTGATTCCATATTTTTTTCCTCTGCTTGGTCTAAAAAAGTAACCGTTACTGACTGCCATAATATTTTTTTCTTGATTTCTTATAGTGTTTCTTAAAGCCAGAAAGTTGCCATTTGAAATTACTTTAGTTTTGTGTCATGTCTGTGATCTGCTTTTTTTCTACAAAATTAAACAACTGATTCCATAATTTTTGCCAGGGGTTGTAGTATCACTCACCATTTCCAGATTTCTGTCTTCATTTTATCCAGAAATGTCCATAACTATCCTTCATTGGATGAAAAGTGGAAAGTCCCTTGCAAAAATATGTTCATTTGTCCGTTAGGGTTTTTTTTGGGTTTGTCCATTAGGTTTTTTTTTCCTTCTTACGCAGCAAATAATAAAATCCACAATGCGCCCAAACATTTGCCTTCAGCAAAGACAGTGCTGGCTGAATTAGCTCTTTGTCCGCCATGCAAAGATGCAGCCACTGAACTCTGCAGCTCACAAGTGTTTGAAGCACGCTGGACCCCCCCCCATGGGGACGCTGTAGTACGCTGTAGCCTGACAAACGAGTAAGCAAGAAAATGTTTTTAAAAAATGAAAAATGCTTTTTAAAAATCAATTCTTGGACATTTTGGATTGATTCAGAATTGTAATAAATAAGAATTGCGATTCGGACGTGAATCGATTTTTTTTCTGACACCCCTAACAACTACTTACGTAAATGTGATTTCTTTTTATTTTTAATAAAATTTAATAATAAAAAAAAAACTTTTTTCATGTTGTCATTATGGGGTGTTGTGAGTAGAATTTTAAGGGGACAAATAAATTTACTCCATTTTGGAATTAGGCTGTAACATAACAAAATGTGGAAAACGTGAAGCTCTGTGAATACTTTCCGGATGCACCATACGAGCTAGAACTGCCTCTGTGATCACTCATAAATGCAGGTGACATGGAGCTGGAATAAGTTATGACAGGCACACACACTGTGTGCTGCTATAACTGAACCGCTCTCCTGGTCTGGGTTTCGACAGTAATCACGTCCTTATGCATGAATTAAGACATCGCTGTCAATGTTTCAAATTCGTCACACTGAATGTGAGTGTGTATTCTGTGGGAAAGCAGAATATTGTGTCCAAATAAGTTATACGATGATGACGTGCATGTGAATGGAAGCATCTGAAGGAAAGAGTAACAGGTACGTTCAGTGTTGTGGCTGTAAAACACTAAACAATAGCCAAAGGCAAATTTGCTGTGTTGTGGTGTTCAGTACCTGCTCACCGCTTCACTGCTGCAGATTCCATCCATCACCGCTCTGCCTTTGGCACGATGGGAGGGAAACACAGCAGATGGCAGTAGGATGATGTGAATGTGTATATAAAGAAATTGACTTTTTTAACCACTCCAGTTTTTGCACATTTATGTCCCATGCTCATAATATTGTTTGTATTGTAATAGAAATCATATTCATGCTGAATCGTTGGTGCATATTTTACATTTGCTTTCCAGTGAGGAGTTATGGAAGGCAGAGCCGCATGTCCATGTGTCCATTCCATCTGTCACCTGGCGAGTGGAGAGTCGAGAGTCCACGATCTGGTCTGCCAATATATGAGAAGGTAGAAGGGATGGGCCTGTGGTCCTCGTCTGTGCATGTGTGGATTGTTATTGTCCGTGGATCCTCGCCGTCACCTCTGGAGTTTTGACAGACAGGTGGACAGACCGGCAGCGAAGCAGACCGGGTAGCAGAGGTCATTAACCGGGAATATGATCCGCAAACAGCAGTCATTAGCGTTGGAACTGCACTCCTCGATATGGCTGCGACTTAATGTTCAGACGGCATCAGTGAGACAGAATGACCGATTCAGCGGTCATTACGCGGAATCTGACGGGTCAGTAAGTTTGGGAACGGCTGGCGGGGCAGAGCTGGGTGTCTGAGGAACAAAGGGCAGCAGACATATTGTCACTCGCTGTAATTACAGGCCAGTGTTCCATCAATCAACCAGTTGGTTGGGTGTTGGGTTTGTGCACATGCAACTGTGTTTGTGTGTCCTCTTAGGTCTCAGTAGCCCAAAACTAAACAATATGCTATTTTCTGGGGAATAATAGTTACCATAATATGTCCTGCAACTTCTACTCCAGTGTGACATATTCTGAAAAATTATGCATTTGTTTATAGTACTAATAATTATAATAATGATACATATTTATAATGGGCTTTCCCAATAATCAGTATATTTCCAATATTTATTTGGGCTTTCCCAGGAATCAAGCACTAAAGATAAACTTAAATAACAAGAGACTAAACACCAGTAATAAAGGAGCACAAACAAAAATCCCCAAATTACGATCTGATTAAAAAAACATTAAAGATTCTAACATTTTTATTGTAGTGTTTCCAACCCTGTCGGCCAGCAATCCATGTAATCTACATCAATAGCAACTAATATGGTGTCCAACACATGTTTATTTGCCCATTTGGCTTAATTTTGGAATTTAAAAGTCCATTTGGTACACACCACAGGCTGGGGGCTTCCTGCAGAAATCCTGTGTTCATTTCTCCATCCACAACCAGGAACAATATTATTCTACCCACCAGCTGTAAATAAATAATTCAGTTCATTCTGATATAGATGTAGTTTAAATTAGCATTCATCATATATTCTTTTTGAATCTCTTTCATATATTATGTGCATGTGTGACCTAAAGTCTTTGGTAAACCCGCTTCTCACACCAAAACAGTTTGTCCACATGAATAAAAATGTATATTCAGTAAAGATTTGACAAATTTCTAAAAAAATGCATTTCATACTTTGAACATTAGAGCCAAATGATATCTTTTTAACAGTGACAAATATGTCTCTCAAGACAAAAATGTCTCTCATTCAGAAATCTGAGATTGTTCTGAACATTTTGATGTGCAACACACGGGCATTATACTGCAACTGAGACTGAGCTGATGCAGATTATAGTTTTGTGGAGTGTAAAGTTTACATACTGTACTTGGAATGAACCTGCTCTTTAGATCAGTTGTTCAAGTCCTGCACCTCAGAATCACCCTTTCCGCAACATCGATACACTTTCAAATACATTCACATACATCAGACAGCAGTTAATGATTGTAGTCTATTTTATAATGTTGCATTGATTAAGAAAAAAGGTAGAATGTTTTCATTCTGTACTTTGCATGTTAAATGGACCTGGCAGTTTGGCTTTTGGCTGGTGCAGGTGCCGGCTGACATCACAGGCTGGACCAGCCAGGTCTCTCTGCTCCTGGCTGAGATGTCCGGGTTGTTGCCTGGCTTTCTGGCTGCACACGCCAGGTCATTCGTGTTGGATTTTTTACAAAATCTGGCTGGTATTTCATGCTGCTTTCACACTGATCAGACAGAATGTTGTTGCTGTTTGAAGAGGCTGCAGATATCTGAGCGATACATGTGAGGGAAGCGCTCCCGTTGGCTCAGTAGAGTCTATTCTTAGCCTAAATCTGCTTTTTAGGCAGATGGCCTGCAGCTGAGCCCTGCCGCATTCTCCAGCTTTATGCATCACTTATTAAAACTCACTAAACACTTGAATCCAACTGTATTATAACATAATAAAAGTGTGCTTCAAGATTGTAATAAATAGATAGATACACCCTTAGTTACATGGAATAATTTTTTACCCAAGGCCATCAAATATGGCCATTGGGTATTGCAAGGGCTTTTTTGTCCGTCCGACCGTCCATGCATCCGACCGTCCATCTGTGCTGAGCATAGTCCTGTTCCTATACTGTCACAGTCGTGAAATTCACAGGGAACATTCTTGGGACACGACCTTGGACAGTTCAAAGATGGCTAACTTGGATATATTTTAAGAGTTAAAACTCACATTTTTTTTTCAATCTGATCCGTTTTGTTTTTGAGTGATGCGTGTGACAGCCAATCAGATAGAGCTGCATCGTAACGTCAGTCACTGGTCTCTTCAAAACCGCTTCATTCTGTGTGCTTATATACATGTTTCTCATATATTATGTAAACGCTAGTGAGAATTAAACACTTCTAAACTAACAACACTGTTTTTGGAACCTAATACCTTTGAACGTATTTATAAGACATTTCGCTGAGGTTAGCATGGTGACGTCACTTCCTAATTAGCTACTTACTAACAGCTTTGTTTCTGGTATATTATGTAAAAGCTACTGAGAAATAAACAATTCTAAAACTGAAAATGCTGTTTTTGTAACCTGATAACACCTCTGGAAGGATTTACAAGACATTTCGCGAAGGTTAGCTTGCACGCGAATTTTCGCTAACTCAAAGCTCAACTTCCTATGGAATTAAATTTGTCTCATTCATAACTAAAAATGCACAGAGGGTGACCTACAAGTATGAGTTGCCGCAGAGCCACGTCACTTCCGGCTAAATGGCGAATCTGAAGGTGAGAATTCGTACTTCCGTGACCAGCCACCCAATAAAAACAAGCTCGGGCTACATTGATTGTCTATTGAAATCAGCTGTTTGTTTGTTTTTTTGTTTTGTCTCTAACTTGCTTCTAACAGCCAGCTGACGGCTCTCACTGCCTGAAACTATGAGATTTATACACCAAGCTGAGTTGAAATGAACCATTGTACATTAAATTGACTTTATTGACGAGTCTGACCCCTTTGAAAAGTGACCAAATTACATGTATTTGTATTGAGCTCTGCGACATTTTCATCGGCCATAAATGGCCACCAGAGGGCGCTCAGTGTAAAGTCCACAGCAACCCATTCCTTGATTTGCACAACATGAACAAATTAATTGATTTGAACATGTAGAAAATGTACGTGAGACAATAGGATCTTAATAATGAATTAAAAAACTGCAAATTATAAAGAACACAATGCTTATACAGCCGACGTTATTTTAGCATTGTGTTATTTTTTTTTTTTACTGTTGAACCGTGTTGTCGGGGTGCTGCTTTCTGTTCTTTTCCTTTCTAGTGGACTTATAAAGGTTACACAAGCTCAGTTATTCCAAATGCACAAGTTTTTATCTGGTATTTAATGCTGGAGTTTATCGCTTACTTCATGAGCTGTGAATGGTTCTCTTGTTGTGGAGGTGAATGTGAAGTAGTGAGGTCGGGTAGATGATGAGGCAGACAGGCTCAGGAGGCTATCAGATCAAGATCAGGGGAGATCTGAGATGGGAATGATTGGCTGTTCATCCATGAAGGCAGACTAACTTTGCGCTCTGGCACGTGCACACAGTCTTGTCAGTCCTGTGGCGCTTTGAAAGATGCCAAACTGATGTAGGCGGACAGTTGGTCGCAAACATACATGTATTCTGGCGGGTGGAGTAACGTGGTCACGTCTGCCGCCGTGTAGGTCTGTCCTATAGGTCTGCTGTCAAAAAATGCCTCTTGAAGAGGGAAAAAGCACCTTCATGTACTGTATGTTTATTATTGTCACTCTTCCTCAAAAACGCCTGAGGGAGTCTCTCTTTACCACTGTTTCCTTCATGCTTGCTCACAGGGGTTGGTAAAGTTAGACCTGACCCATGTGAAGTGCCTTGTTGCAATTTATGTTGTGAATTGGTGCTATATAAATAAATGGAATTGGCATTTATTATTTTCTTATTGGAGTTTATTTAGTTGAGTACTTTGATTCTTGGGAATGCCTTAACAGTTCTTGCTGTTATTATGATTAGTCGTATGAATGTATGCTTTATTATTATTTCTTTTTTTTGTTGCAATGGAGCGTACACAGGACCTCCAAAACTAGTAAAAACAAAAACAAAAAAAAAACAGCGACTTAAGCACTGGAAAGTACAGTAATAAAAGCCGATGGGTTTTAGTCATGCTAATGCTCCCCAGAACCATTTTACTGAGGACAAAAGTCTGACGGCTCTAAATGACATGGTGAGGAGCTTCACTCATTAATGTCGGCGACATAAACATATCATTTGCTGTTGGTGTAAATTACACTGATCATGCAATAAATCCATCAATCTCAAGAAATGTGGGTTTGGTTTATCCCGCAGCGCCAGTTCTGCTTACCAGAGGTGGCCCACTAGGCAGCTTCCATTCCACACCCAGCTCCCAGACAGCGAGCCGGGCTTCTTACCCATTTAAAGTTTGAGAATAGGTTGACATTGTTTTGGCCTCAAAGCCTCTAGTCATTCGCTTTACCAAATAAAACTGAGAGTGGTGGGAAACTTTGGAGGGAATCAGCTACTAGATGGTTTGATTAATCTTTTGCCCCTATACCCAGATTGGACAATCGATTTGCACGCCAGCACTGTGGCGGGCCTCCACCAGAGTTTCCTTTGGCTTTGCCCTGCCCAGGCATAGTTCACCATCTTTTGGATCCTATCGCAAGCGCTCATGCTCCACCTCCCTGACAGCACGGGCGAGATGGGCCGTTGGTGCGCCCAGTCGTGAGGATAGGGCTTCCTCCCCCACCCGAATCCCACCTCAGCCGGCATGCGCTGGCCCTTGCTTTCATTGCACCACAGGGGTTTGTGCCACCTCTAAATTCATGCGCGTTAGACTCCTTGATCTGAACATGGGTTCATTTCCCACCTGTGGCCTTGCTGTGTGGAGTTTGCATGTTCTCCCCATGTTTGCGTGGGTTTCCTCCGGGTTTCTGGTTTCCTACCACATTTAAAGACATGCAAGTTAGGCGAGTTGTAAACTTTGTAATTGTCCAGGTCTTCCTTGCAAAAGAGGCCTCGATCTCAAGGAGACTAACCTGGTTACATTAAAAGAATACAGACGTTTCTGTTCTTGATAATCTGCTTAGCAATGATATTTTCATGAATACCTTTAATAAACCCATATGTATGTACCATTAAAGCCTACAATAGTTTATCACTAACAAATCATGAGTCTATCGAAAGCACCTTTATACCCAAGCAATTTTAAACATACAATCGACACTATATATTTACACCAATCTACATCGATGTTCAGTCCAAGACTTTGCCTTAGTTATATAAACATCATGTTTTGGCTCCATCTTTGTCTGTGGTGCATTTGGGTGCATGTCCAATTGTGCGATGCTGTCTGTGCAGCATGATCACCTGGACCATGCCCTATCTTGGTTCTCCCTGCCAACATAAAAATGTTCCACACCACAGTGGTTAAACATTTGCAGTATTACATGACTTTTTAAAAATATTGCACCTTAGCAATGCCAGAAAAAGCACACTTGAGTTTCCAGGTTTTTGGTGCCTTATGCTGCATTTACCAGCACTGTGCCTGACCACACCTCATTTTTAGACCATATGCCTAAGGTAGTTACACAACGTGGTGGGTGGATGTGAACAACAGCATCAGCTGGAAGCTTGCAATGACACGTGCTGCGCTCCGCCATAAGCTGGCACGAGTCACTGTGTTGCAATATCGGCGGCAGCAGTAGGTCATCGTTAGCACCTTGCTGGTGTGCAGTCGTGAAGCACTGCCAGTTTCAAATGTCAACATAACATGATTTCTCACCTCTGCCACTTCCTGCTTGACCTTTTCACCCTGAGTCCATTTGTCTCCCATCACGCTTAGACACTGCCGCTGAGGTATAGCATATACACGGTGGCCACATTTGCACTGCGAAACAGCTGCATTAGCTGATATCTGCAACCGCACTGCCCATTAGTCAATTAAAGGGTTAATGACATGTCACAGGAGATGATTCCGTCTTGGCTGGCATGCGACTCCCAGCCCACCAACCTTTAATCTAACAAAATTAAATATGCATGAGCACTCCCAGTGGGACTTTAATGGCCCTTATTCCTACCCCTCCCCCCCGCCGTTTGTCTGACAATGCATGCATGCACCTTGGAAGACGTTGCTCGCTCACAGTTCTGTGAAATGGACCATTCTGGGAGACAAAAATAAAGCGTCTGTGCAGCTGCTGTCAGCAGGCCTCCTCGACCTCGCCTTCATAATCACAGTGAAGTTGGGGCCCTCATGTTGTCACCATGTAAATATCACACACATCCTGCCGTTGCAATTTTAGACTCTAAAATGAGAAAGTTTTCTTACCCCATATTATCTAATGGTGCAGTTTAACCTTGTTGCATTTAATGTGTTTACCCATATTGCTAAAAAATGTATCACCTGTAAATACGATCTGCATATCAAATACTGTGTAATAATGGGCCTATTTAAAACTAGTCTGTTGAAATGATAAAAAAGAACAGTGTCATCTTGTCTTTGATTCATGTTTTCAAAGTAAAAAGTGGAATAACCTTGCTGTGATTGCCAGATATTTATTTTGAATAACTGCAGAGTGGCTTTTAGCGCGAATTCCTTTCCTCCAACGCACATAGGAAGTTGTTATTTTAAATGCTTGTGAACTCATTTCTTATGCTTTGATTATCTAAGTAAATAGATGTAAAGCCTCTTAAGGAATAGATAAAAAAGGGTTCTTCCCCCATTGGCAGGTTTCAAATTTATTGACCCCACGCTTTTCTGGCTCACTTTTTTAAAGGTTGGCCAGTGAAATCTGGCAACCACCCACAGACAACCGATCTACAGTAGTGTTCAGATAATAGTGCTATGACTAAAAAGAATAATCCAGGTTTTGAGTATATTTCTTATTGTTACATGGGAAACAAGGTACCAGTAGATTCAGTAGATTCTCACAAATCCAACAACACCAAGCATTCATGATATGCACACTTTAAGGCTATGAAATTGGGCTATAGTAAAAAAAAAGTAGAAAAGGGGGTGTTCACAATAATAGTAGTGTGGCATTCAGTCAGTGAGTTCATCGATTTGTGGAACAAACAGGTGTGAATCAGGTGTCCCCTATGTAAGGATGAAGCCAGCACCTGTTGAACAAGCTTTCTCTTTGAAAGCCTGAGGAAAATGGGACGTTCAAGACATTGTTCAGAAGAACAGCGTAGTTTGATTAAAAAGTTGATTGGAGAGGGGAAAAACTTATATGCAGGTGCAAAAAATTATAAAATTCATGTACAATGATCTACAATGCTTTAAAATGGACAAAAAAAAAAGACGTGTGGAAGAAAACGGAAAAGAACCATCAAAATGGATAGAAGAATAACCAGAATGGCAAAGACTCACCCATTGATCAGCTCCAGGATGATCAAAGACAGTCTGGAGTTACCTGTAAGTGCTGTGACAGTTAGAAGACGCCTGTGTGAAGCTAATTTATTTGCAAGAATCCCCCACAAAGTCCCTCTGTTAAATACATGTGCAGAAGAGGTTACAATTTACCAAAGAGCACATCAACTGGCCTAAAGAGAAATGGAGGAATATTTTGTGGACTGATGAGAGTAAAATTGTTCTTTTTGGGTCCAAGAGCCGCAGACAGTTTGTGAGACGACCCCCAAACACTGAATTCAAACCACAGTTCACAGTGAAGACAGTGAAGCATGGTGGTGCAAGCATCATGATATGGGCATGTTTCTCCTACTATGGTGTGGCCTATATATAGCATACCAGGTATCATGGATCAGTTTGGATATGTCAGAATACTTGAAAAGGTCACGTTGCCTTATGCTGAAGAGGACATGCCCTTGAAATGGGTGTTTCAACAAGACATGACCCCAAGCACACTAGTAAATGAGCAAAATCGTGGTTCTAAACCAACAAATTAATGCCTGGCTGATGTGAAGAAATCATGAAAAACTGTGGTTATACAACTAAATACTAGTTTAGTGATTCAGGATTGCCAAAAAAGCAGTTTGAACATAATAGTTTTGAGTTTGTAGCGTCAACAGCAGATGCTACTATTATTGTGAACATCCCCTTTTCTACATTTTTTTTTTTTTTTTTTTTACTTATAGCCCATTTCATAGCCTTAAGAGTGTGCATCTCATGAATGCTTGGTCTTGTTGGATTGTGAGAATCTACTGAATCTACTGGTACCTTGTTTACCATGTAACAATAAGAAATATACTCAAACCGGATTAATCTTTTAGTCACATAGCACTACTATTATTCTGAACACTACTGTATCTGCCACAACCAGGTGAAACGTGGGCGTGTCCTTGGCCTTCTCCAGTTGAACAGTGAGATACCTGCATGCTGGATCATGCATAGAAAAACAAAAATGTCATAGTTATGTTGCCTTACAGTGCAAGAGATATTACTCATCTCCGTCTCACTAAGTAACCACTTGTTTGACCCAACATCATACCCAAGAATACCCTGAAGGCATTCAGGCTGAAAAACTCCTTTGACCCTCAGGCCATCGGACTGTAAACTCCTCACTCGGGGGGAGGAGGAGTAACAGGAAGACAGAGGACGGGAAGGAGAGGATTAGTTGTAGCCACTAAGTCAGTATTCTGGTATTTATATTTGTATTTACATTTTGGATTTCTGGTATTACTTCTACTTTTGATACTTGTGTGTTTCTTATCCTGTGTGCTGCTATCCAACTGCTAGAACCTCAGATACCCTGAGGGAGTCTTCCTAAGGGATTAATAACGTTCTATCTAATCTAATCTAGAACCAAAAACCTTGATTCTCTTGCAAGTTATATCGCTGAGAGTACGGTAGTGAGTGCAGCTAAAACGTAACTCGGAAAAGTTAATGGCCATAACGCTAAACTGATGAAACATTTATCTGAAGCTTTTATTAAACTAGCAGCTTGTCCAGGGTGTAGTGTACCCTGCCTCGCCATGTGACTGCTGGGAAAGGCTCCACCCCGGGACCCTTAATTAGAATAAGCAGCTATAGGAAATGATTTTTATTCAACTTGAATTAATTTACTGAACAAATTTAGCTTTGCCCCCCTTTTTTTGGGGGGGGGGGGATAGCATAATACATAGAGCTTCCCAACAGGTTCAGCATGTAAATTGAACAAATTAAATGAAGCAGTAGTTTCCATTCAATTTAAACTTATTCGTAGTGCAGAAAAATATTCAACATAAAAATACACAAATTAATTTTAACAATTTAATTAATCATTTGTTCTGTCTTGACCTCCTGCTCCGTCTCCTGGAGGTGGTGCGTGTCGTCTTTGCCAATTTTGTTTATTGGATTGTGTATAAGCTCCAATAGGAGCAAACTAAAAAATTTAAGGTTTATAAATGTTTTTGAGTTAGAATTATTTAAAAATTGCTAGCTGACTTAGTTATCAGAACTAAATTTAGTGGAAGCTAATTGGGCCATGAATGGTTTTCAAAGTGAGCTGAAAACCTAACCCACTAATAACAAAGCTACCTGTGCCCACCACTGGTTAGTGACAACACATGGACATCCATAGATGGCATGATGCCACAAACGCTCTAATACAATTCTGTTAAATTTATTTTTTTTTAAAGTTCCAAGTCACAACATATGTTTCCCCAAGGCACTTCACAAGGGTAAGGTCCAACCTTGCCAGCCCCCCTGAGCAAGCATGTAGGCAACAATGGTGATAAAAAACTCCTTCAGGTAGGTCTTGGGAAAAAAACCTCAAGCAGACCAGTCACAGGAGGGTGATCAACTGCTTATGCCATTCTAACGGCAACACAGGTCAAATTAACAAAGTACAACCAAGAAATTTCAAACATGCAAAATGGGAAGAGAAAAAAAGTTCTGTTCTTTAGCAATCCTCATCTAAAATCTTCCTCAGACAGGGAACCACCAAATTGACCCCCGTCCCCCCCCCCATTACCCTACTATCTTCTGCAGAAAACCCAATGGTTGCACCTCAAACAGAGAAAGAGAACAAATCAATCAAGTAGAACTAACAACTCAGCAGTAAAATAAACAGAGCATACAGCATTCAATGTAGATTAGTAAAATTGGGAGGATGGGGGAAATAATTCATTACCACACGAATATCTTACTCATGAAAGGAAAAACATGTATCTTTAATCTGGACGTGAATCACACCACACTCAGTTTTATTTCAGCATGCAGATTTTCAAGCTCTATGACCTGCTGACTTTTTTAACCTTTGAAACACTCAGTAGTCCTTGATCCCGAGAACGTACAACACGGACTGGGACATAAGGTTTAATTAGATCGGCCATATAGGGAGGCACAAGTCCATAGAGGATTTTGTTTGTGCAGTCGGGAAAGCAGGCTGACTGGGTGACTGTGAGGAGGAAGCGTAGCCCTAAACAGAAGCCCCGTGTACACCGTCAACCCGTTTCACATCTCTAACCGTTTTTCCCCACTCGACGATACACTCGCCGAGGATCAAACTCTGGTTATTGGCGACTCTGTTTTGAGAAATGTGAAGTTAGCGACACCACAACCATTGTCAATTGTCTTCCGGGGCCAGAGCAGGCGACATCGAAGGACATTTGAAATTGCTGGCTAAGGCTAAGCGTAAATTGGTAAGATTGTAATTCACGTCGGCAGTAATGACACTCGGTTACGCCAATCGGAGGTCACTAAATTAACATTAAATCGGTGTGTAACTTTGCAAAACAATGTCGGACTCTGTTGTTTTCTCTGGGCCCCTCCCCAATCAGACCGGGAGTGACATGTTGAGCATGTTCTCCTTGAATTGCTGGCTGTCTGAGTGGTGTCCAAAAAATGAGGTGGGCTTCATTGATAATTGGCAAAGCTTCTGGGGAAAACCTGGTCTTGTTAGGAGAGACGGCATCCATCCCACTTTAGAGGGAGCAGCTCTCATTTCTAGAAATCTGGCCAATTTTTTTTGGATCCTCCAAACTGTGACTGTCTAGCGTTGGGACCAGGAGGCAGAGCTGTGGTCTTATACACCTCTCTGCAGCTTCTCCCCTGCCATCCCCTCATTACCCCATCCCCGTAGAGACAGTGCCTGCTCCCAGACCACCAATAACCAGCAAAAATCTATTTAAGCATAAAAATTCAAAAAGAAAAAATAATATAGCACCTTCAATTGCACCACAGACTAAAACAGTTAAATGTGGTCTATTAAACATTAGGTCTCTCTCTTCTAAGTCCCTGTTGGTAAATGATATAATAATTGATCAACATATTGATTTATTCTGCCTAACAGAAACCGGTTACAGCAGGATGAATATGTTAGTTTAAATATCAACACCCCCGAGTCACACTAACTGTCAGAATGCTCGTAGAACGGGCCGGGGCGGAGGATTAGCAGCAATCTTCCATTCCAGCTTATTAATTAATCAAAAACCTAGACAGAGCTTTAATTCATTTGAAGCTTGTCTCTTAGTCTTGTCCATCCAAATTGGAAGTCCCAAAAACCAGTTTTATTTGTTATTATCTATGGTCCACCTGTGTTGTGTGGGCCGCTGAAGAGGAGGTACTGCTGGCCCACCACCACCAGAGGGCGCCCTGCTTGGAGTGCGGGCTCCAAGCACGAGGGGCGCCAGACCCAGAAGAAGTGACAGCTGTCACTCGTTATCATCACTACCATAAAAGCCGGACTGCAACTCCACCTCCCCGCCGAGAAATCGACTACCAGAACCAAGGTAATTTCTCTGCTGACTAATACGCTGTCTAACTTTGTTCTGTGTGCAGTCGCATTCCTGTGAAGACCCAGAAGAGGGACAAACAGGAGCTGCACGAGTGTGTGTGATTTGGAGGTGGAGTGCTCCCTCCTAACGGTATCTGGACTATAGATTACTGAGTGTGCGGACTCACACTCACACATCATATTTCTGCTTTCTGCCAGCAGTACCAGGGTCGACAGTCGAAGACAGAGGCCACCTGGGGACTCGGGACTTGGCGGCTCCGGTGTTCTTCAGGCCGTTGGTGGTGGAAGCCGTGTGGGACGCGGCTTCTCTCTCGTCGGGCGTCTTCTATCTTCGAGCCTGCCCACACTTCACCTGGTTTTATTGACTGTGAAATTAAGACACGTTTCGTTGTGTATATCACAACATTAAATTGTTACCTTTTGGCTTACTCATTGTCCGTTCATTTGCGCCCCCTGTTGTGGGTCCGTGCTACGACACCTTCCCAACAGGATTTCTCCCATCGTCATGGACTCCGAGGGGCGTCAACTCCAGCTTGAACGGCCAATGGAAGAGCCAGGAGCGCAGGCGTCAGCGGGAGGCGGGTTGAGTGAGCTGCAGCAGATCTTAACCGCCTTCAAGGCCCGGTTAGAATTTGTGCCGAGCAGAGTGTCCTCCTTAATCGGAGGGTGGAGGCTCTCACCGCCAGGGTGGAAGCCGCGATCAGGGCGCTGCTGCAGCCACTCCTCTAGCTGGTCCTGGGCCCGTATTAGACGTTCCACTGGTCGTTCGACGAACCCCCCCACCGTCCCTGAAGCATACATAAGCCCTCCGGAACCGTACGGGGGCTGTGTCGAGTGCGCGGACTTCCTCATGCAGTGTTCGCTCGTCTTTTCACAGCGCCCCGTCATGTACGCATCAGACGCTAGCCGGGTGGCTTATGTTATTAATTTGCTTCGAGGAGAGGCACGCGCATGGGCTACGGCGCTTTGGGAGCAGAATTCACGGCTCCTAACGTCTTATACTGGGTTTGTACGGGAATTCAACAAGTGTTTGATCATCCCAACAGAGGCGAGACCGCTTCGAACGTGCTGCTGTCGATGAGACGGGGCGTCGTAGCGCAGCCGAGTATGCAGTCGGCTTCCGCATCGCGGCAGCGAGGTCCGGCTGGAATAACGTTGCGCTCCGCGCCGCCTTTGTAACTGGACTGTCCCCGGTCCTCAAGGAGCACCTACTGGCCAAGGAGGAACCGCGGGAATTTGACGGGCTGATCGATTTGGTTATACGTTTAGACAACCATTTAAGCGAGCATCGTCGGGAGCAGGCCGGGAGGCATGACCGGGCACGAGTCGTCCCCCCCTTCCGGTTCCGACAAGGTGACGTCGTCCCCACGCTTCACTGCCAGAGAGCTCCGTGTGGCTACAGCTCCCCCTGCTGAGGAGGCCAGGGACACGAGTAGGGCCAAATTAAAGTCAAACATCAGACAAAGGAGGCTGGCCCACGGGGAGTGTTTCGTCTGCGGCTCTTGCGAGCACATGCAGAAGGACTGCCCTAAACGGTCAAACTACAACGCCCGTCCTTAGAAACTGGGCTAAGGGTGGGTCATAACACGCACGCGGGAAAACCCCGCAAATCTGCACGAATCCCAGTAACAATCCTTGTGGGGATTTAACCGGCAGTCTCCTGTAAAAGATATCAAATTATTAGAAGTAGCTTTTGAGGTGACAAAATGCTTCATCTGGCAACTTGTTTGAATCTTCAAAAGGAGAGTAACGGTCTCATTTTGATCCCTAATAAGCAGGAAGGAGCACCCAGCATTTTTCTACGTTCTGTCTCCGTCGTGTATTGATTAGCCACATGTGCGTTGGTGTCATTCAGATCGTTTTGCTCATGGGTACACACAACAACTACATAAATGCACTGAAGAGGGTTTTTATCATCATTGTACAAATATGCAATGAAATTTGTCCTCTGCATTTAACCCATCCCAATTACAGTTAGACACAATCAGCCACTACGAGCAGTGGGCAGCCACAGTCTGGCGCCCGGAGACCGACTCCAGATGTAGAGACGCTGCCTTGGTCAGGGACAGAGAAAGGAGCAGACCCTAAATAAGCATGTTTTTGATTGTGGGAGGAAATCAGAGTGCCCGGAGGAAAACACACAGACACGGGGAGAACATCCAAACGCCACGCAGAAAGGACCAGGAGGACCAGGAATCGATCCTACGGCCGTCTTGCTGTGAGGTATCATTGCTACCCACTAAACCACCATGCAGCCACAGACCACCGGATGGAAAAAGTAAAAAATTATAACATTAAAAAAAGTATCAACAAGATTTTATGGAAATGGATGAATCAGTTTGGATATCAGCATTAAAGCTTTTTTATAGACAATATTTCTGGACTTGTTGTCCTTCACAGATACAGTTGTGCTCAAAAGTTTACGTACCCTGGCAGAACGTGTGGATTTTTGGCCATTTTCCAAAGAATATGAATGACAACACAAAAACTTTTTTCATTCATGGTTAGTGGTTAGGTGAGGCCATTTATTGTAAAATAACTGTTTACTCATTTTAAATCATAATGACAACAGAAACTACCCAAATGACCCTGATCAGAAGTTTACATACCCCTGTTCTTAACATGGTGTATTGCCCCTTTTAACATCAGTGACAGCTTAGAGTCTTTTGTGGTCATTGTGGACGAGGCTCTCTGAAGGTAAAGCTGCCACTGAATATGTTTTGGACTTTATGTACGTCAATTACAGTGGCGTGCAAAAGTATTTATCTCCTTGGTATTTGAAGCATTTTAATTTCTTTATGCCATTTCAAATACAAAAACTAAATAAGGTTTCTCAATATAAAAAATTCTAAAATTATCTTCCGTAGACTTAAACTGAGAGTAAATCTCTACAATTTGATATAAATGAATTAAAAATGTAAAAGCCAAGATGGGTTGCATAAGTAATCAGCCCCTTTGGTATAATACCTGTAAATAATCAGTTTTATTGCCAGTTTTCTTCAGACAAGTCAGGGGATGAATACATGAACATTTCCAAGTCACTGAATATGTCTTGGACATTATTTGCTTTAGTTATGAAGAAATACAAACAGTATGGCACTCTGTGGTAAATCTGTGTGGAGTAGAGAGTTCTCAAAAACTGAGCGGCTGTGCAAGTGAGGAGAAGCCACCAAGACGCCCAGACAACCCAGAAGTTGTTACAGGCTTCTGTGGCTGAGATTAGAGAAATTGTGCATAGTGCATGTTTTGCATTTTGTTTCTCCAGTTATACAGCTTCATGATGAAGTGGTACAGAGGAGGGTTTTCTTTCACCAACACATCACATCTAGGCTTGTATCTCAGATGTACCTTCTGGCAAATTGTACCTGCACTTTCAGGTCTTCTTTCTAATAAACCCCTCATCTGCCACTTCATCATGAAGCTGTATAACTGGGGATACAAAATGCAAAACATGCACTGTCGGGCGTGACCGGAGGGGAATGTATCAATTGACATACATTCCCCTTCCATCACGTTTGACATTTGGTACATTCTCCTTCCGTCAGATTGTCATTTGTAAATTTGTTTTGGCTGTTTGTAAATTTGTATTGCACTTCCTGCCCATTTGTGTCTGGACTTTGTTCAAATAATCAAAAAAAAATAATCCTCTTCTCACTCTGAATGAAAATAAGTTTTCAATTCCATTGCTCTTCTTCTTCTTCTACTATGGCATTTCTTCTTCTTGCCCTTTAATGGCAGCCGGCATCCTTATTGGTGCATTGCACTAAATCCTCTCGATGAGTCCAGATTTTTTTTTTTTCATGCAGTCGATTGGAACTCAACTGGTTGGGCACGCCAGCCCTAAGGGAAGAGAAAGAGAGGCCAGGTGGGTCAAGAGAACAGTGAGAATGAGACTGTTTCTACAAATTTACATTGACAGTAATGGTCTTTAAAATAATGCAATAATAGATGGTTGCATTCATTCGAGTCACTGTGTAAAAGTAGTCAGCTTTATGACCATCCTAGATGCCAGCAAGAACACATAACAGTATACAGTATAGTAAACTTACAAATGTGAAGAAAGCCTCTTCTTAACCTGCTCATGGTGTCTTACCAGCTGTCTTCCCTCAAGGAGGTGACCAATGCTTGCTCTGGAACAGTTAAAAAAAAATATACCTCAGCACACTATGTGCCATGCCCCTCTCATTTTCCTCTTTTCTTTCGTTATTTGAAAACAAAGGCTATAAAGGCAATACACACACACACACACACACACACACTAGGGTGACCACCTCTAAATCAGCAAAGACGAAGCTTTGCAAAAAACTCAAAAGGCTAATATTATTATGCATATTTTAAGTCTGACTGAATAAAATGAGTGTTGTCATAATTTCCTATGTTGAGCATTTGCACACTTTTTAGCCTACAATTTCCCCAGATACTATTTAATGAAGATGTGTCTCTAATCAATTTTAATAATCTTTAAATTGCATTAATTCCATTTTCTTAACTGTTCTAACATTTTTTCTTACTTTTTAAGTTTTCTGTTTTAACTCATTATTATTTATTTTTACACACATCCCAAAACATTTTCATTGTTAATTCCACGGGCGATCATCATTTGTGTCTTTCTGACTGCGTGATAGCTTTATGAAGACAGGCACTAACGGGTTTGGTAATCTGATATTTGGCCTCTACTTTCACCAAATGATTGACATGTGGCTGACATTGCTTAGTTAATTCTGGAATCCACCAAAGTGTGTCTAACATTCTATCCAAATTGGGTTGAAAATCAAATTTCTTGACCTTTGCAGAATTATTTCTTTTTAATTATAGGTTTTTGGGTCAGTCTGAATCGACATACCAAGATTGGTAGAAAGCAGCAGAAGAACCTGGAAGGAGCAGACGAACAGACACACAAGCATGACCTTGACCTTGATTGACCTTTGGTAAATTTGACTTTGTTTGGGCAATTCCAGAACCCACCTACATATGTGTGCCACATATGGTGCAAATCGGAGTGGAAAACTTAAATTTTGACCTTTGTCCCCAATGACCTTGACCTCAACAATTGATCTTTGACTAATTTGACCTCTATTGGGGAATTTGCAAACCAATCTCCATATGTAAGTCATGCATGGTGCAAATTAGAGTAAAACAATATTTTTTTTACCTTGTCCTTTGCCAAATGGCTGTTTAAGGGCAATTCTGGGGTCATCCAACTTGCACATAGTAAGTTTAGTGGAAGCCCAAGCATCTTTATTTATTTATTTATTTAACCCTTATTTAACCAAGAAAGTCCCACTGAGATTACCAATCTCTTTTTCAAGGGAGTCCTGGCCAAGACAGCGGCACAGATCCCAACAATTCATGGACTCTTGGAGAAATACTGGTACAAACATAGCGTGATTCCAGTAGCTCATTACAAGAACATTTTTTGTTTGTTTTGTTTTTTTGTGATATCACCAAATTTAACAAACAACACATGCTGCAGAAGATTTATTGGAAGAAGGTAAAGCCTGAGAGAGAACCGAAGTAAATTTGGCATGAATGTTTAACAGGTTTCCCACCATCTTTAGTTCATGAGTGACTGCGTGTGCACGCATAAGTAAGTGTGGGTTTGCAAACACAAGACAGAAAGAATTTCTGGGATGGGACAGAGTTTAGAAAGTCCAAAATGCATGAGGAAGGGAGATAAGTGGGTGTAGAGATGCTTAGAAGATGATTCTTATTTTGCTATGGAGATAGACCTTATATGTAGATGCTGACTGATCCAATCTTCTTATACACGGCAGAGACACAGAGTTAAAGGCTCACTACAAGTAGGCGAAAAGACAAAAACTGAGACAGATAGCCAGGAGCACATGGTCAGGTACAGGCTCAGTGCTGCAGGACAGCGTTGTTTCTGAGAGATTAGGGGGTACATGCTTGGCACAGATCCCATCAAGGCCTTGGGTATGCAGGCTAAAGTCAGTCAAGATGCTAACACCTATGCAACCCCCAGGAAGGTGCAGACCAAATTACCTTTGCCACATTCAGCTGCTTAGCCTCACATGCACGTGCTTCCAGGAACGAAACATGAATGAAGCCGATTACGCCTTCGCTCCAACCTCATCTAAATTCTGCTCCACTGGATCCACACAGGCTTTTCAGGAGGCGCCTATCTTTAAGTGGGAGCATCATTTGTGGGTACTAAAGATGACAATCCTAATTCAACCCCCTCAGCAATGCCGGCCGCATCAATTCACTGAAATGAAACCTATTGATGCACCATTCTGGGTTCTATTTATAAAGCTGGTGGGTGCCAACACAGGTCCAAGTGTCTGGTCCACAGAATGGAGGGGTGGGGGGGAGAAACCCCCAGTATATTTCTTCTGGACCGTTCTTCAAACCCTAGTTGGTCACTTCTTCTATTGGTACTGCTCCAAAACATCCCCAACAGACCCAATTTTTGATATTTTGATAATTATTTTGCAGTATTTAGAGGACAGTTATTTGCTTTCATTGTTCTGGTTTGTTGTGAACCCCCCCACCACCACCACCGAAAACAAAACCCAACCAAAAAAGTGAATTTGAAGAAAATGGCATTGAAATAATTTAGCTGGTAGCATCATTGCATCAAACTGGGGTGATCATGCTGTCCTGCCCCGCTTCTACCTCCACCCTCAAAAATGGGATGGTTTACTGTATCGGTGTGAGGAGCACCGGCGATGAAACAGTTATTTTTCAAATGGAACACTAGATTGCTGAGTGGCTGAGAACTGTTACATACATTATTTGTGCCCTTGTCGACTTTCTGATAGGTCATTAACTGTTAACAGATACACTGAGCACAGTTTGTTTCACTGAGGCAATATTTTTAATCTACACCCAAATCTGATGTTTGCCACATCTGATCTTTTTGCTTGGTAGAACGTTTGTTTTTGTAAGTGACTGGCATCCAGAGGTAAAGGTCTGCTGGAAATCAATGTAATTCTGAGTTTGGAGATGACCAAACCTACTTTCCATTGATAATGACTCTCACACATTGTCTCACTCATCTTCAACTGCTTATCCAGAACCAGGTCACGGGGCAACAGCTCCAGCAGAGGACCCCAAATTTCTGTTTTCCCAGGACGCATTAACTACATCTGACTGGGGGATACCAAGGCATTCTCAGGCCAGTGTGGAGATATAATCTCTCCACTTAGTCACAGATGGACGTGCCTGGAACACCTCCCTAGGGAGGCGCCCAGGGGGCGTCCTTACCAGATACCTGAAACACCTCTGCTAGCTTCTTCAACTCAAAGGAGTAGCGGCTCTACTCTGAGCTCCTCATGGATGACTGAGCTTCTCACCCTATCTCTAACATAATGTGTTAGAGATAAGGGAGACACCGGCCACCCTCCTGAGGAAACCCATTTCGGCTTCTTGTACCCACGATCTAGATCTTTCGGTCATGACCCAACCTTCATGACCATAGATGAGACTAGGAACGAAGATTGACTAGTAGACTGAGAGCTTCACCTTTTGGCTCAGCTCCCTTTTCTTCACAACAGTACGGTAGAGCAAACACCGTCCCTGCTGCACTGATTCTCCAGCCAATCTCATGCCCCGTTGTCCCCTCACTCGTGAACAAGACCCCGATGTACTTGAACTCCTTCACTTGGGGCAAGACCGCATTCCCTACCCGGAGTAGGCAATCCATCAGTTTCCTGCTGAGAACCATGACCTCAGATTTAGAGGTGCTGATCCCCATCTCAGCCACTTCACACTTGGCTGTGAACCGACCCAGTGAGTGTTGGAGGTTACAGGCCAATGAAGCCAACAGGACCACATCATCTGCAAAAAGCAGTGATGAGACCCTGAGCCCACCAAACTGAAGACCTTCCTCCCCCAACTACGCCTCGATATCCTGTCCATAAATATCACAGACAGGATTGGTGACAAGACGCAGCCCTGGTGGAGGCCGGCCCCCACCGGAAGCAAGTCCGACTTACTGCTCAGAACCCAAACACAGCTCTCACTTGTGAGCTACAGAGATTGGATGATGCTGAGAAGGGGTCCCCTCACTCCATACTCCCCGCAGCACCTCCCATAGTATCTCCCGGGGTACCCGATCATACACCTTCTCCAATCCATACTCCCAGGCACTCTCCAGATCCTTGTGAGAGTCAAGAGCTGGTCAGTTGTTCCACGACCAGGACGGAACCCACATCAATCAATTGGTTTGATTCTGCATAAACGTTTGTACATTCCAACCCACAAAATCATCCACACATATGTGGTTTTGGTGTGCATTTAATCATTTTGTCCAAACTTGCACCACTTTTACAATATGCAGTTGTGGGTTTGTCCACATGAGAGCTTAAAATTTGGGGAGAAAGCATGCAAATATGAGGTTTGCACATGCAACATGATTTATCAAGGTCAGAAGTAAATTATAGTGGGTGCAGAATTGTCAGTAGTTTGTGACTTGAAACTTTGGTATTAATTTATTGCACTTGACAGACAGGCCCCTGCTTCTCCGACACAGAATACAAAAAATCATTTTTTACCCGAGGCCATCAAATATGGGCCATTGAGTATTGTGAAGGGCTTTCCGTCCGTCCGTCTGTCCAACTGTCTGTCTGTCCAAGGGCATCAGATATTGCCATCTCGTACTGTGAAGGGTTTTCGCCCGTCCGTCCATTCATCCATCTGTCTGTCTGTCTGTGTTCAGCTGTGTTCAGCAGGTCCAGTACTGTTACTACTGCCAGAGTCTTCAAATTCACCAGGAACATTCTTGGACACAAGACCTTGGACAAGTTCAGACATGGCTAATCTTGACATATTTTAAGAGGTTAAAAAGTCACTTTCTGTTCTTATTTTTGTGGCATGATCTTGCGGACGTTAGCATGGTGACGTCACTTCCTGGTGTCACTAGCTGCTAACTTTGTTTCATTGTTGGCTAGAAATAACACTTTTTCTCATATTTTATGTAAAAGGTAGCGAGAAATAAACACTTCTAAACTGAAAATGCTGTTTTTGTAGCCTTATAACACCTCTGGAAGGATTTACAAGACATTTCGCGGACGTCAGCATGCACGCTAATTTCCACTAACTCAAAGCTCATGTACACGTACACGCATGCCCTCCTGCAGACGCCATTAAAACATAAATATTGTTATGACTGATTGATTGAGGGGATTTATTGACATATATAATCATATGCAAAACAACAGGATCTTAATAATTAAGTAAACAACTGAAAATTACAATCAAGAAACTATTCATACATCCGAGGGTATTTTATTGAGTTATTTTTGTTAAGTCAGACATATTTAAAGTATTGACTGTATTCTTTGACAATAAATGTCTCCATGTGTAACAAGAGGACCAGAATACATGTCGGTGCAACTCTTGACAATTATATTCACTGATTGTGTCACATCTTGTGGTCTATGCAAGATGATGCACTCACATCTGAGCACAGCTACCTGTGTGTGTGACACAGCTGTTCCTCATCCTTCATGGACTCTTCAAACTCTGCGGTCCGACATGCACAGCTGTCTATGTGGGATGATGCACACGGATACAAGGGAAGTTAACCTGGCCAAGTTTTTAACCCAGCCCAAGTTCCTCCGTTACCATGCACACACATCTGTACGCATTATACGGGCATTACTGTGCTCATCAAGAATAAATAAATAAAATATGTGATTCAAGTACTGAGTTGTCTTCCATGTATATTAGATTTGGAAAAATAGGTGCCTTGCACCTGTGCCCAGTAATTTAAGTGGCTGATACAATTTCACTTTGCGTTTATGGCCATTAACACGAACACTCATTTACATACTGCTGTCAACATCACATTATCATCTGCTATTTACTTTTGGTAAATAACTCACAAAACTGCATTTAACACTCATTATCTGGGATCTTTGTAAATCAAGCCCTGTATGCAAAAATATTTTGGCTCTAAATCTGTTTTTAGAAAATTCTTTAAATCTTTACTGAAATACACCTTTATTCATGTGGATGAAATCTTTGGTGCTCGAAACAGGTTCACTAAATTCTTTCGCTCACACAAGTAGTGTAAATAAATAAATGGAAACTACAAACCCTGGCAAAAATTATGGAATCACCGGCCTCCGAGGATGTTCATTCAGTTGTTTAATTTTGTAGAAAAAAAGCAGATCACAGACATGACACAAAACTAAAGTCATTTCAAATGGCAACTTTCTGGCTTTAAGAAACACTATAAGAAATCAAGAAAAAAGATTGTGGCAGTCAGTAATGGTTACTTTTTTAGACAAAGCAGAGGAAAAAAATATGGAATCACTCAATTCTGAGGAAAAAATTATGGAATCACCCTGTAAATTTTCATCCCAAAAACTAACACCTGCATCAAATCAGATCTGCTCGTTAGTCTTCATCTAAAAAGGAGTGAACACACCTTGGAGAGCTGTTGCACCAAGTGGACTGACATGAATCATGGCTCCAACACGAGATATGTCAATTGAAACAAAGGAGAGGATTATCAAACTCTTAAAAGAGAGTAAATCATCACGCAATGTTGCAAAAGATGTTGGTTGTTCACAGTCAGCTGTGTCTAACTCTGGACCAAATACAAACAACATGAGAAGGTTGTTAAAGGCAAACATACTGGTAGACCAAGGAAGACATCAAAGCATCAAGACAGAAAACTTAAAGCAATATGTCTCAAAAATCGAAAAATGCACAACAAACAAATGAGGAATGAATGGGAGGAAACTGGAGTCAACGTCTGTGACCGAACTGTAAGAAACCGCCTAATGGAAATGGGATTACATACAGAAAAGCTAAACGAAAGCCATCATTAACACCTAAACAGAAAAAAACAAGGTTACAATGGGCTAAGGAAAAGCAATCGTGGACTGTGGATGACTGGATGAAAATCATATTCAGTGATGAATCTCGAATCTGCATTGGGTAAGGTGATGATGCTGGAACTTTTATTTGGTGCCGTTCCAATGAGATTTATAAAGATGACTGCCTGAAGAGAACATGTAAATTTCCACAGTCATTGATGATATGGGGTTGCATGTCAGGTAAAGGCACTGGGGAGATGGCTGTCATTACATCATCAATAAATGCACAAGTTTACGTTGATATTTTGGACAATTGAAAGGATGTTTGGGGATGACGAAATCATTTTTCAAGATGATAATGCATCTTGCCATAGAGCAAAAACTGTGAAAACATTCCTTGCAAGAAGACACGTAGGGTCAATGTCATGGCACAGGGTCAATGTCAACGAGCAGATCTGATTTGATGCAGGTGTTAGTTTTGAGGATGAAAATTTACAGGGTGATTCCATATTTTTTTCCTCAGAATTGAGTGATTCCATATTTTTTCCTCTGCTTGGTCTAAAAAAGTAACCGTTACTGACTGCCATAATATTTTTTCTTGATTTCTTATAGTGTTTCTTAAAGCCAGAAAGTTGCCATTTGAAATTACTTTAGTTTTGTGTCATGTCTGTGATCTGCTTTTTTTCTACAAAATTAAACAACTGATTCCATAATTTTTGCCAGGGGTTGTAGTATCACTCACCATTTCCAGATTTCTGTCTTCATTTTATCCAGAAATGTCCATAACTATCCTTCATTGGATGAAAAGTGGAAAGTCCCTTGCAAAAATATGTTCATTTGTCCGTTAGGGTTTTTTTTTGGGTTTGTCCATTAGGTTTTTTTTTCCTTCTTACGCAGCAAATAATAAAATCCACAATGCGCCCAAACATTTGCCTTCAGCAAAGACAGTGCTGGCTGAATTAGCTCTTTGTCCGCCATGCAAAGATGCAGCCACTGAACTCTGCAGCTCACAAGTGTTTGAAGCACGCTGGACCCCCCCCCATGGGGACGCTGTAGTACGCTGTAGCCTGACAAACGAGTAAGCAAGAAAATGTTTTTAAAAAATGAAAAATGCTTTTTAAAAATCAATTCTTGGACATTTTGGATTGATTCAGAATTGTAATAAATAAGAATTGCGATTCGGACGTGAATCGATTTTTTTTCTGACACCCCTAACAACTACTTACGTAAATGTGATTTCTTTTTTATTTTTAATAAATTTAATAATAAAAAAAAAACTTTTTTCATGTTGTCATTATGGGGTGTTGTGAGTAGAATTTTAAGGGGACAAATAAATTTACTCCATTTTGGAATTAGGCTGTAACATAACAAAATGTGGAAAACGTGAAGCTCTGTGAATACTTTCCGGATGCACCATACGAGCTAGAACTGCCTCTGTGATCACTCATAAATGCAGGTTGACATGGAGCTGGAATAAGTTTATGACAGGCACACACACTGTGTGCTGCTATAACTGAACCGCTCTCCTGGTCTGGGTTTCTGACAGTAATCACGTCCTTATGCATGAATAAGACATCGCTGTCAATGTTTCAAATTCGTCACACTGAATGTGAGTGTGTATTCTGTGGGAAAGCAGAATATTGTGTCCAAATAAGTTATACGATGATGACGTGCATGTGAATGGAAGCATCTGAAGGAAAGAGTAACAGGTACGTTCAGTGTTGTGGCTGTAAAACACTAAACAATAGCCAAAGGCAAATTTGCTGTGTTGTTGTGTGTCAGTACCTGCTCACCGCTTCACTGCTGCAGATTCCATCCATCACCGCTCTGCCTTTGGCACGATGGGAGGGAAACACAGCAGATGGCAGTAGATGATGTGAATGTGTATATAAAGAAAATTGACTTTTTTAACCACTCCAGTTTTTGCACATTTATGTCCCATGCTCATAATATTGTTTGTATTGTAATAGAAATCATATTCATGCTGAATCGTTGGTGCATATTTTACATTTGCTTTCCAGTGAGGAGGTTATGGAAGGCAGAGCCGCATGTCCATGTGTCCATTCCATCTGTCACCTGGCGAGTGGAGAGTCGAGAGTCCACGATCTGGTCTGCCAATATATGAGAAGGTAGAAGGGATGGGCCTGTGGTCCTCGTCTGTGCATGTGTGGATTGTTATTGTCAGTGGATCCTCGCCGTCACCTCTGGAGTTTTGACAGACAGGTGGACAGACCGGCAGCGAAGCAGACCGGGTAGCAGAGGTCATTAACCGGGAATATGATCCGCAACAGCAGTCATTAGCGTTGGAACTGCACTCCTCGATATGGCTGCGACTTAATGTTCAGACGGCATCAGTGAGACAGAATGACTCGATTCAGCGGTCATTACGCGGAATCTGACGGGTCAGTAAGTTTGGGAACGGCTGGCGGGGCAGAGCTGGGTGTCTGAGGAACAAAGGGCAGCAGACATATTGTCACTCGCTGTAATTACAGGCCAGTGTTCCATCAATCAACCAGTTGGTTGGGTGTTGTGTTTGTGCACATGCAACTGTGTTTGTGTGTCCTCTTAGGTCTCAGTAGCCCAAAACTAAACAATATGCTATTTTCTGGGGAATAATATTTACCATAATATGTCCTGCAACTTCTACTCCAGTGTGACATATTCTGAAAAATTATGCATTTGTTTATAGTACTAATAATTATAATAATGATACATATTTATAATGGGCTTTCCCAATAATCAGTATATTTCCCAATATTTATTTTGGGCTTTCCCAGGAATCAAGCACTAAAGATAAACTTAAATAACAAGAGACTAAACACCAGTAATAAAGGAGCACAAACAAAAATCCCCAAATTAACGATCTGATTAAAAAAACATTAAAGATTCTAACATTTTTATTGTAGTGTTTCCAACCCTGTCGGCCAGCAATCCATGTTAATCTACATCAGATAGCACCTAATATGGTGTCCAACACATGTTTATTTGCCCATTTTGCTTAATTTTGGAATTTAAAAGTCCATTTGGTACACACCACAGGCTGGGGGCTTCCTGCAGAAATCCTGTGTTCATTTCTCCATCCACAACCAGAACAATATTATTCTACCCACCAGCTGTAAATAAATAATTCAGTTCATTCTGATATAGATGTAGTTTAAATTAGCATTCATCATATATTCTTTTTGAATCTCTTTCATATATTATAGTGCATGTGTGACCTAAAGTCTTTGGTAAACCCGCTTCTCACACCAAAACAGTTTGTCCACATGAATAAAAATGTATATTCAGTAAAGATTTGACAAATTTCTAAAAAATGCATTTCATACTTTGAACATTAGAGCCAAATGATATCTTTTTAACAGTGACAAATATGTCTCTCAAGACAAAAATGTCTCTCATTCAGAAATCTGAGATTGTTCTGAACATTTTGATGTGCAACACACGGGCATTATACTGCAACTGAGACTGAGCTGATGCAGATTAATAGTTTTGTGGAGTGTAAAGTTTACATACTGTACTTGGAAATGAACCTGCTCTTTAGATCAGTTGTTCAAGTCCTGCACCTCAGAATCACCCTTTCCGCAACATCGATACACTTTCAAATACATTCACATACATCAGACAGCAGTTAATGATTTGTAGTCTATTTTATAATGTTGCATTGATTAAGAAAAAAGGTAGAATGTTTCATTCTGTACTTTGCATGTTAAATGGACCTGGCAGTTTGGCTTTTGGCTGGTGCAGGTGCCGGCTGACATCACAGGCTGGACCAGCCAGGTCTCTCTGCTCCTGGCTGAGATGTCCGGGTTGTTGCCTGGCTTTCTGGCTGCACACGCCAGGTCATTCGTGTTGGATTTTTTACAAAATCTGGCTGGTATTTCATGCTGCTTTCACACTGATCAGACAGAATGTTGTTGCTGTTTGAAGAGGCTGCAGATATCTGAGCGATACATGTGAGGGAAGCGCTCCCGTTGGCTCAGTAGAGTCTATTCTTAGCCTAAATCTGCTTTTTAGGCAGATGGCCTGCAGCTGAGCCCCTGCCGCATTCTCCAGCTTTATGCATCACTTATTTAAAACTCACTAAAACACTTGAATCCAACTGTATTATAACATAATAAAAGTGTGCTTCAAGATTGTAATAAAATAGATAGATACACCCTTAGTTACATGGAATAATTTTTTACCCAAGGCCATCAAATATGGCCATTGGGTATTGCAAGGGCTTTTTGTCCGTCCGACCGTCCATGCATCCGACCGTCCATCTGTGCTGAGCATAAGTCCTGTCCTATTACTGTCACAGTCTTGAAATTCACAGGGAACATTCTTGGGACACAGACCTTGGACAAGTTCAAAGATGGCTAACTTGGATATATTTTAAGAGGTTAAAAACTCACATTTTTTTTTCAATCTGATCCGTTTTGTTTTTGAGTGATGCGTGTGACAGCCAATCAGAGTAGAGCTGCATCGTAACGTCAGTCACTGGTCTCTTCAAAACCGCTTCATTCTGTGTGCTTATATACATGTTTCTCATATATTATGTAAACGCTAGTGAGAATTAAACACTTCTAAAACTAACAACACTGTTTTTGGAACCTAATACCTTTGAACGTATTTATAAGACATTTCGCTGAGGTTAGCATGGTGACGTCACTTCCTAATTAGCTACTTACTAACAGCTTTGTTTCTGGTATATTATGTAAAAGCTACTGAGAAATAAACAATTCTAAAACTGAAAATGCTGTTTTTGTAACCTGATAACACCTCTGGAAGGATTTACAAGACATTTCGCGAAGGTTAGCTTGCACGCGAATTTTCGCTAACTCAAAGCTCAACTTCCTATGGAATTAAATTTGTCTCATTCATAACTAAAAATGCACAGAGGGTGACCTACAAGTATGAGTTGCCGCAGAGCCACGTCACTTCCGGCTAAATGGCGAATCTGAAGGTGAGAATTCGTACTTCCGTGACCAGCCACCCAATAAAAACAAGCTCGGGCTACATTGATTGTCTATTGAAATCAGCTGTTTGTTTGTTTTTTTGTTTTGTCTCTAACTTGCTTCTAACAGCCAGCTGACGGCTCTCACTGCCTGAAACTATGAGATTTATACACCAAGCTGAGTTGAAATGAACCATTGTACATTAAATTGACTTTATTGACGAGTCTGACCCCTTTGAAAAGTGACCAAATTACATGTATTTGTATTGAGCTCTGCAACATTTTCATCGGCCATAAATGGCCACCAGAGGGCGCTCAGTGTAAAGTCCACAGCAACCCATTCCTTGATTTGCACAACATGAACAAATTAATTGATTTGAACATGTAGAAAATGTACGTGAGACAATAGGATCTTAATAATGAATTAAAAAACTGCAAATTATAAAGAACACAATGCTTATACAGCCGACGTTATTTTAGCATTGTGTTATTTTTTTTTTTTTACTGTTGAACCGTGTTGTCGGGGTGCTGCTTTCTGTTCTTTTCCTTTCTAGTGGACTTATAAAGGTTACACAAGCTCAGTTATTCCAAATGCACAAGTTTTTATCTGGTATTTAATGCTGGAGTTTATCGCTTACTTCATGAGCTGTGAATGGTTCTCTTGTTGTGGAGGTGAATGTGAAGTAGTGAGGTCGGGTAGATGATGAGGCAGACAGGCTCAGGAGGCTATCAGATCAAGATCAGGGGAGATCTGAGATGGGAATGATTGGCTGTTCATCCATGAAGGCAGACTAACTTTGCGCTCTGGCACGTGCACACAGTCTTGTCAGTCCTGTGGCGCTTTGAAAGATGCCAAACTGATGTAGGCGGACAGTTGGTCGCAAACATACATGTATTCTGGCGGGTGGAGTAACGTGGTCACGTCTGCCGCCGTGTAGGTCTGTCCTATAGGTCTGCTGTCAAAAAAATGCCTCTTGAAGAGGGAAAAAGCACCTTCATGTACTGTATGTTTATTATTGTCACTCTTCCTCAAAAACGCCTGAGGGAGTCTCTCTTTACCACTGTTTCCTTCATGCTTGCTCACAGGGGTTGGTAAAGTTAGACCTGACCCATGTGAAGTGCCTTGTTGCAATTTATGTTGTGAATTGGTGCTATATAAATAAATGGAATTGGCATTTATTATTTTCTTATTGGAGTTTATTTAGTTGAGTGCTTTGATTCTTGGGAATGCCTTAACAGTTCTTGCTGTTATTATGATTAGTCGTATGAATGTATGCTTTATTATTATTTCTTTTTTTATGTTGCAATGGAGCGTAAGTCACAGGACCTCCAAAACTAGTAAAAACAAAAACAAAAAAAAAACAGCGACTTAAGCACTGGAAAGTACAGTAATAAAAGCCGATGGGTTTTAGTCATGCTAATGCTCCCCAGAACCATTTTACTGAGGACAAAAAGTCTGACGGCTCTAAATGACATGGTGAGGAGCTTCACTCATTAATGTCGGCGACATAAACATATCATTTGCTGTTGGTGTAAATTACACTGATCATGCAATAAATCCATCAATCTCAAGAAATGTGGGTTTGGTTTATCCCGCAGCGCCAGTTCTGCTTACCAGAGGTGGCCCACTAGGCAGCTTCCATTCCACACCCAGCTCCCAGACAGCGAGCCGGGCTTCTTACCCATTTAAAGTTTGAGAATAGGTTGACATTGTTTTGGCCTCAAAGCCTCTAGTCATTCGCTTTACCAAATAAAACTGAGAGTGGTGGGAAACTTTGGAGGGAATCAGCTACTAGATGGTTTGATTAATCTTTTGCCCCTATACCCAGATTGGACAATCGATTTGCACGCCAGCACTGTGGCGGGCCTCCACCAGAGTTTCCTTTGGCTTTGCCCTGCCCAGGCATAGTTCACCATCTTTTGGATCCTATCGCAAGCGCTCATGCTCCACCTCCCTGACAGCACGGGCGAGATGGGCCGTTGGTGCGCCCAGTCGTGAGGATAGGGCTTCCTCCCCCACCCGAATCCCACCTCAGCCGGCATGCGCTGGCCCTTGCTTTCATTGCACCACAGGGGTTTGTGCCACCTCTAAATTCATGCGCGTTAGACTCCTTGATCTGAACATGGGTTCATTTCCCACCTGTGGCCTTGCTGTGTGGAGTTTGCATGTTCTCCCCATGTTTGCGTGGGTTTCCTCCGGGTGTTCTGGTTTCCTACCACATTTAAAGACATGCAAGTTAGGCGAGTTGTAAACTTTGTAATTGTCCAGGTCTTCCTT
This sequence comes from Thalassophryne amazonica, assembly GCF_902500255.1. Lineage (NCBI taxonomy): Eukaryota > Metazoa > Chordata > Actinopteri > Batrachoidiformes > Batrachoididae > Thalassophryne > Thalassophryne amazonica. The sequence goes on along the minus strand of NC_047124.1, from coordinate 32,562,498 downwards.
GCAAAAGAGGCCTCGATCTCAAGGAGACTAACCTGGTTACATTAAAAGAATACAGACGTTTCTGTTCTTGATAATCTGCTTAGCAATGATATTTTCATGAATACCTTTAATAAACCCATATGTATGTACCATTAAAGCCTACAATAGTTTATCACTAACAAATCATGAGTCTATCGAAAGCACCTTTATATACCCAAGCAATTTTAAACATACAATCGACACTATATATTTACACCAATCTACATCGATGTTCAGTCCAAGACTTTGCCTTAGTTATATTAAACATCATGTTTTGGCTCCATCTTTGTCTGTGGTGCATTTGGGTGCATGTCCAATTGTGCGATGCTGTCTGTGCAGCATGATCACCTGGACCATGCCCTATCTTGGTTCTCCCTGCCAACATAAAAATGTTCCACACCACAGTGGTTAAACATTTGCAGTATTACATGACTTTTTAAAAATATTGCACCTTAGCAATGCCAGAAAAAGCACACTTGAGTTTCCAGGTTTTTGGTGCCTTATGCTGCATTTACCAGCACTGTGCCTGACCACACCTCATTTTTAGACCAATATGCCTAAGGTAGTTACACAACGTGGTGGGTGGATGTGAACAACAGCATCAGCTGGAAGCTTGCAATGACACGTGCGCTGCGCTCCGCCATAAGCTGGCACGAGTCACTGTGTTGCAATATCGGCGGCAGCAGTAGGTCATCGTTAGCACCTTGCTGGTGTGCAGTCGTGAAGCACTGCCAGTTTCAAATGTCAACATAAACATGATTTCTCACCTCTGCCACTTCCTGCTTGACCTTTTCACCCTGAGTCCATTTGTCGGCTCCCATCACGCTTAGACACTGCCGCTGAGGTATAGCATATACACGGTGGCCACATTTGCACTGCGAAACAGCTGCATTAGCTGATATCTGCAACCGCACTGCCCATTAGTCAATTAAAGGGTTAATGACATGTCACAGGAGATGATTCCGTCTTGGCTGGCATGCGACTCCCAGCCCACCAACCTTTAATCTAACAAAATTAAATATGCATGAGCACTCCCAGTGGGACTTTAATGGCCCTTATTCCTACCCCTCCCGCCGCCGCCGTTTGTCTGACAAATGCATGCATGCACCTTGGAAGACGTTGCTCGCTCACAGTTCTGTGAAATGGACCATTCTGGGAGACAAAAATAAAGCGTCTGTGCAGCTGCTGTCAGCAGGCCTCCTCGACCTCGCCTTCATAATCACAGTGAAGTTGGGGCCCTCATGTTGTCACCATGTAAATATCACACAATCCTGCCGTTGCAATTTATAGACTCTAAAATGAGAAAGTTTTCTTACCCCATATTATCTAATGGTGCAGTTTAACCTTGTTGCATTTAATGTGTTTACCACATATTGCTAAAAAATGTATCACCTGTAAATACGATCTGCATATCAAAGATACTGTGTAATAATGGGCCTATTTAAAACTAGTCTGTTGAAATGAATAAAAAAGAACAGTGTCATCTTTGTCTTTGATTCATGTTTTCAAAGTAAAAACAGTGGAATAACCTTGCTGTGATTGCCAGATATTTATTTTGAATAACTGCAGAGTGGCTTTTAGCGCGAATTACCTTTTCCTCCAACCGCACATAGGAAGTTGTTATTTTAAATGCTTGTGAACTCATTTCTTATGCTTTGATTATCTAAGTAAATAGATGTAAAAGCCTCTTAAGGAATAGATAAAAAAGGGTTCTTCCCCCATTGGCAGGTTTCAAATTTATTGACCTCCACGCTTTTCTGGCTCACTTTTTTAAAGGTTGGCCAGTGAAATCTGGCAACCACCCAGACAGACAACCGATCTACAGTAGTGTTCAGAATAATAGTGCTATGTGACTAAAAAGAATAATCCAGGTTTTGAGTATATTTCTTATTGTTACATGGGAAACAAGGTACCAGTAGATTCAGTAGATTCTCACAAATCCAACAACACCAAGCATTCATGATATGCACACTCTTAAGGCTATGAAATTGGGCTATTAGTAAAAAAAAAGTAGAAAAGGGGGTGTTCACAATAATAGTAGTGTGGCATTCAGTCAGTGAGTTCATCGATTTTGTGGAACAAACAGGTGTGAATCAGGTGTCCCCTATGTAAGGATGAAGCCAGCACCTGTTGAACAAGCTTTTCTCTTTGAAAGCCTGAGGAAAATGGGACGTTCAAGACATTGTTCAGAAGAACAGCGTAGTTTGATTAAAAAGTTGATTGGAGAGGGGAAAACTTATATGCAGGTGCAAAAAATTATAAAAATTCATGTACAATGATCTACAATGCTTTAAAATGGACAAAAAAAAAAGAGACGTGTGGAAGAAAACGGAAAAGAACCATCAAAATGGATAGAAGAATAACCAGAATGGCAAAGACTCACCCATTGATCAGCTCCAGGATGATCAAAGACAGTCTGGAGTTACCTGTAAGTGCTGTGACAGTTAGAAGACGCCTGTGTGAAGCTAATTTATTTGCAAGAATCCCCCACAAAGTCCCTCTGTTAAATAAGACATGTGCAGAAGAGGTTACAATTTACCAAAGAGCACATCAACTGGCCTAAAGAGAAATGGAGGAATATTTTGTGGACTGATGAGAGTAAAATTGTTCTTTTTGGGTCCAAGAGCCGCAGACAGTTTGTGAGACGACCCCCAAACACTGAATTCAAACCACAGTTCACAGTGAAGACAGTGAAGCATGGTGGTGCAAGCATCATGATATGGGCATGTTTCTCCTACTATGGTGTTGGGCCTATATATAGCATACCAGGTATCATGGATCAGTTTGGATATGTCAGAATACTTGAAAAGGTCACGTTGCCTTATGCTGAAGAGGACATGCCCTTGAAATGGGTGTTTCAACAAGACAATGACCCCAAGCACACTAGTAAATGAGCAAAATCGTGGTTCTAAACCAACAAAATTAATGCCTGGCTGATGTGAAGAAATCATGAAAAACTGTGGTTATACAACTAAATACTAGTTTAGTGATTCAGGATTGCCAAAAAAGCAGTTTGAACATAATAGTTTTGAGTTTGTAGCGTCAACAGCAGATGCTACTATTATTGTGAACATCCCCTTTTCTACATTTTTTTTTTTTTTTTTTTTACTTATAGCCCAATTTCATAGCCTTAAGAGTGTGCATCTCATGAATGCTTGGTCTTGTTGGATTTGTGAGAATCTACTGAATCTACTGGTACCTTGTTTACCATGTAACAATAAGAAATATACTCAAAACCTGGATTAATCTTTTTAGTCACATAGCACTACTATTATTCTGAACACTACTGTATCTGCCACAACCAGGTGAAACGTGGGCGTGTCCTTGGCCTTCTCCAGTCTGAACAGTGAGATACCTGCATGCTGGATCATGCATAGAAAAACAAAAATGTCATAGTTTATGTTGCCTTACAGTGCAAGAGATATTACTCATCTCCGTCTCACTAAGTAACCACTTGTTTGACCCAACATCATACCCAAGAATACCCTGAAGGCATTCAGGCTGAAAAACTCCTTTGACCCTCAGGCCATCGGACTGTAAAACTCCTCACTCGGGGGGAGGAGGAGTAACAGGAAGACAGAGGACGGGAAGGAGAGGATTAGTTGTAGCCACTAAGTCAGTATTTCTGGTATTTATATTTGTATTTACATTTTGGATTTCTGGTATTTACTTCTACTTTTGATACTTTGTGTGTTTCTTATCCTGTGTGCTGCTATCCAATGCTGCTAGAACCTCAGATACCCTGAGGGAGTCTTCCTAAGGGATTAATAACGTTCTATCTAATCTAATCTAGAACCAAAAACCTTGATTCTCTTGCAAGTTATATCGCTGAGAGTACGGTAGTGAGTGCAGCTAAAACGTAACTCGGAAAAGTTAATGGCCATAACGCTAAACTGATGAAACATTTATCTGAAGCTTTTATTAAACTAGCAGCTTGTCCAGGGTGTAGTGTACCCTGCCTCGCCATGTGACTGCTGGGAAAGGCTCCACCCCCGGGACCCTTAATTAGAATAAGCAGCTATAGGAAATGATTTTTATTCAACTTGAATTAATTTACTGAACAAATTTAGCTTTGCCCCCCTTTTTTTGGGGGGGGGGGGGGATAGCATAATACATAGAGCTTCCCAAACAGGTTCAGCATGTAAATTGAACAAATTAAATGAAGCAGTAGTTTCCATTCAATTTAAACTTTATTCGTAGTGCAGAAAATATTCAACATAAAAATACACAAATTAATTTTAACAATTTAATTAATACATTTGTTCTGTCTTGACCTCCTGCTCCGTCTCCTGGAGGTGGTGCGTGTCGTCTTTGCCAATTTTGTTTATTGGATTTGTGTATAAGCTCCAATAGGAGCAAACTAAAAAATTTAAGGTTTATAAATGTTTTTGAGTTTAGAATTTATTTAAAAAAAATTGCTAGCTGACTTAGTTATCAGAACTAAATTTAGTGGAAGCTAATTGGGCCATGAATGGTTTTCAAAGTGAGCTGAAAACCTAACCCACTAATAACAAAGCTACCTGTGCCCACCACTGGTTAGTGACAAACACATGGACATCCATAGATGGCATGATGCCACAAACGCTCTAATACAATTCTGTTAAATTTATTTTATTTTTAAAGTTCCAAGTCACAACATATGTTTCCCCAAGGCACTTCACAAGGGTAAGGTCCAACCTTGCCAGCCCCCCTGAGCAAGCATGTAGGCAACAATGGTGAGTAAAAACTCCTTCAGGTAGGTCTTGAGGAAAAAACCTCAAGCAGACCAGTCACAGGAGGGTGATCAACTGCTTATGCCATTCTAACGGCAACACAGGTCAAATTAACAAAGTACAACCAAGAAATTTCAAACATGCAAAATGGGAAGAGAAAAAAAAGTTCTTGTTCTTTAGCAATCCTCATCTAAAATCTTCCTCAGACAGGGAACCACCAAATTGACCCCCGTCCCCCCATTACCCTACTATCTTCTGCAGAAAACCCAATGGTTGCACCTCAAACAGAGAAAGAGAACAAAATCAATCAAGTAGAACTAACAACTCAGCAGTAAAATAAACAGAGCATACAGCATTCTAATGTAGATTAGTAAAATTGGGATGGATGGGGGAAATAATTCATTACCACACGAATATCTTACTCATGAAAGGAAAAACAGATGTATCTTTAATCTGGACGTGAATCACACCAGACACTCAGTTTTATTTCAGCATGCAGATTTTTCAAGCTCTATGACCTGCTGACTTCTTTTTAACCTTTGAAACACTCAGTAGTCCTTGATCCCGAGAACGTACAACACGGACTGGGACATAAGGTTTAATTAGATCGGCCATATAGGGAGGCACAAGTCCATAGAGGATTTTGTTTGTGCAGTCGGGAAAGCAGGCTGACTGGGTGACTGTGAGGAGGAAGCGTAGCCCTAAACAGAAGCCCCGTGTACACCGTCAACCCGTTCACATCTCTAACCGTTTTTCCCCACTCGACGATACACTCGCCGAGGATCAAACTCTGGTTATTGGCGACTCTGTTTTGAGAAATGTGAAGTTAGCGACACCAGCAACCATTGTCAATTGTCTTCCGGGGGCCAGAGCAGGCGACATCGAAGGACATTTGAAATTGCTGGCTAAGGCTAAGCGTAAATTTGGTAAGATTGTAATTCACGTCGGCAGTAATGACACTCGGTTACGCCAATCGGAGGTCACTAAAATTAACATTAAATCGGTGTGTAACTTTGCAAAAACAATGTCGGACTCTGTTGTTTTCTCTGGGCCCCTCCCCAATCAGACCGGGAGTGACATGTTTAGCCGCATGTTCTCCTTGAATTGCTGGCTGTCTGAGTGGTGTCCAAAAAATGAGGTGGGCTTCATTGATAATTGGCAAAGCTTCTGGGGAAAACCTGGTCTTGTTAGGAGAGACGGCATCCATCCCACTTTAGAGGGAGCAGCTCTCATTTCTAGAAATCTGGCCAATTTTTTTTGGATCCTCCAAACTGTGACTGTCTAGCGTTGGGACCAGGAGGCAGAGCTGTGGTCTTATACACCTCTCTGCAGCTTCTCTCCCCCTGCCATCCCCTCATTACCCCATCCCCGTAGAGACAGTGCCTGCTCCCAGACCACCAATAACCAGCAAAAATCTATTTAAGCATAAAAATTCAAAAGAAAAAATAATATAGCACCTTCAATTGCACCACAGACTAAAACAGTTAAATGTGGTCTATTAAACATTAGGTCTCTCTCTTCTAAGTCCCTGTTGGTAAATGATATAATAATTGATCAACGTATTGATTTATTCTGCCTAACAGAAACCTGGTTACAGCAGGATGAATATGTTAGTTTAAATGAGTCAACACCCCCGAGTCACACTAACTGTCAGAATGCTCGTAGAACGGGCCGGGGCGGAGGATTAGCAGCAATCTTCCATTCCAGCTTATTAATTAATCAAAAACCTAGACAGAGCTTTAATTCATTTGAAAGCTTGTCTCTTAGTCTTGTCCATCCAAATTGGAAGTCCCAAAAACCAGTTTTATTTGTTATTATCTATGGTCCACCTGTGTTGTGTGGGCCGCTGAAGAGGAGGTACTGCTGGCCCACCACCACCAGAGGGCGCCCTGCTTGGAGTGCGGGCTCCAAGCACGAGAGGGCGCCAGACCCAGAAGAAGTGACAGCTGTCACTCGTTATCATCACTACCATAAAAGCCGGACTGCAACTCCACCTCCCCGCCGAGAAATCGACTACCAGAACCAAGGTAATTTCTCTGCTGACTAATACGCTGTCTAACTTTGTTCTGTGTGCAGTCGCATTCCTGTGAAGACCCAGAAGAGGGACAAACAGGAGCTGCACGAGTGTGTGTGATTTGGAGGTGGAGGTGCTCCCTCCTAACGGTATCTGGACTATAGATTACTGAGTGTGCGGACTCACACTCACACATCATATTTCTGCTTTCTGCCAGCAGTACCAGGGTCGACAGTCGAAGACAGAGGCCACCTGGGGACTCGGGACTTGGCGGCTCCGGTGTTCTTCAGGCCGTTGGTGGTGGAAGCCGTGTGGGACGCGGCTTCTCTCTCGTCGGGCGTCTTCTATCTTCGAGCCTGCCCACACTTCACCTGGTGTTTATTGACTGTGAAATTAAGACACGTTTCGTTGTGTAATATCACAACATTAAATTGTTACCTTTTGGCTTACTCATTGTCCGTTCATTTGCGCCCCCTGTTGTGGGTCCGTGCTACGACACCTTCCCAACAGGATTTCTCGGCCATCGTCATGGACTCCGAGGGGCGTCAACTCCAGCTTGAACGGCCAATGGAAGAGCCAGGAGCGCAGGCGTCAGCGGGAGGCGGGTTGAGTGAGCTGCAGCAGATCTTAACCGCCTTCAAGGCCCGGTTAGAATTTGTGACCGAGCAGAGTGTCCTCCTTAATCGGAGGGTGGAGGCTCTCACCGCCAGGGTGGAAGCGCGCGATCAGGGCGCTGCTGCAGCCACTCCTCTAGCTGGTCCTGGGCCCGTATTAGACGTTCCACTGGTCGTTCGACGAACCCCCCCACCGTCCCCTGAAGCATACATAAGCCCTCCGGAACCGTACGGGGGCTGTGTCGAGACGTGCGCGGACTTCCTCATGCAGTGTTCGCTCGTCTTTTCACAGCGCCCCGTCATGTACGCATCAGACGCTAGCCGGGTGGCTTATGTTATTAATTTGCTTCGAGGAGAGGCACGCGCATGGGCTACGGCGCTTTGGGAGCAGAATTCACGGCTCCTAACGTCTTATACTGGGTTTGTACGGGAATTCAAACAAGTGTTTGATCATCCCAACAGAGGCGAGACCGCTTCGAACGTGCTGCTGTCGATGAGACGGGGCGTCGTAGCGCAGCCGAGTATGCAGTCGGCTTCCGCATCGCGGCAGCGAGGTCCGGCTGGAATAACGTTGCGCTCCGCGCCGCCTTTGTAAATGGACTGTCCCCGGTCCTCAAGGAGCACCTACTGGCCAAGGAGGAACCGCGGGAATTTGACGGGCTGATCGATTTGGTTATACGTTTAGACAACCATTTAAGCGAGCATCGTCGGGAGCAGGCCGGGAGGCATGACCGGGCACGAGTCGTCCCTCCCCCTTCCGGTTCCGACAAGGTGACGTCGTCCCCACGCTTCACTGCCAGAGAGCTCCGTGTGGCTACAGCTCCCCCTGCTGAGGAGGCCAGGGACACGAGTAGGGCCAAATTAAAGTCAAACATCAGACAAAGGAGGCTGGCCCACGGGGAGTGTTTCGTCTGCGGCTCTTGCGAGCACATGCAGAAGGACTGCCCTAAAACGGTCAAACTACAACGCCCGTCCTTAGAAACTGGGCTAAGGGTGGGTCATAACACGCACGCGGGAAAACCCCGCAAATCTGCACGAATCCCAGTAACAATCCTTTGTGGGGATTTAACCCTTCATGCCCCAGCACTGATAGACACAGGGTCTGAAGGGAATCTGCTGGACAGCAGATGGGTAAAGGAAGGAGGGCTCCCTCTGGTGGCTCTGCCGGCACCATTGCAGGTGCGAGCACTAGATGGCACCCTGCTTCCATTAATCACACATCAGACACAACCAATGACTTTGGTTGTGTCTGGGAATCACAGGGAGGAGATAGTGTTCCATGTAACACCTTCTACCTCCCGAGTGATTTTGGGCTTTCCATGGATGGTGAAGCACAATCCCCGGATTGATTGGCCGTCTGGGGTTGTGACGCAGTGGAGCGAAACCTGCCACCGGGAGTGCTTAGGATCCTCGGTTCCTCCCGGCACTACGGCTAATGAGGAGGTCAAAGTTCCCCCCAATCTATCGGCGGTGCCAAAGGAGTACCACGATCTTGCTGACGTTTTCAGCAAAGATCTGGCACTCACTCTTCCCCCGCACCGACCGTATGATTGTGCCATCGATTTGGTCCCGGGCGCTGAGTACCCGTCCAGCAGGCTGTACAACCTCTCACGTCCGGAATGCGAATCAATGGAGACCTACATCCGGGACTCCTTAGCTGCCGGGCTGATCCGGAACTCCACCTCCCCGATGGGTGCTGGTTTCTTTTTTGTGGGCAAGAAAGACGGCGGACTCCGTCCATGCATTGATTACAGAGGGCTGAACGAGATCACGGTTCGCAACCGATACCCGTTACCTCTGTTAGATTCAGTGTTCACGCCCCTGCATGGAGCCCAAATTTTCACAAAATTGGATCTTAGAAACGCGTACCACCTGGTTCGGATCCGGAAGGGAGACGAATGGAAGACGGCATTCAACACCCCGTTAGGTCATTTTGAGTACCTGGTCATGCCGTTCGGCCTCACTAACGCCCCCGCGACGTTCCAAGCTTTGGTAAATGACGTCTTGCGGGACTTCCTGCATCGGTTCGTCTTCGTATATCTGGACGATATACTCATCTTTTCCCCGGACCCTGAGACCCATGTCCAGCATGTACGTCAGGTCCTACAGCGGTTGTTGGAGAACCGGCTGTTTGTGAAGGGCGAGAAGTGCGAGTTCCACCGCACTTCTTTGTCCTTCCTGGGGTTCATCATCTCCTCCAACTCCGTCGCCCCTGATCCGGCTAAGGTTGCGGCGGTGAGAGATTGGCCCCAACCAACAAGCCGCAGGAAACTACAGCAGTTCCTAGGCTTTGCAAATTTCTACAGGAGGTTCATTAAAGGTTACAGTCAGGTAGTTAGCCCCCTGACTGCCCTGACCTCCACCAAGGTCCCCTTCGCCTGGTCGGATCGGTGCGAAGCCGCGTTCCAGGAGTTGAAACCCCGGTTCTCGACTGCACCAGTTCTGGTGCAGCCTGATCCTGATCGCCAGTACATAGTAGAGGTGGACGCCTCTGACTCAGGGATAGGAGCCGTGCTGTCCCAGAGCGTGGAGGCTCATAAAGTCCTCCATCCTTGTGCCTTTTATTCCCGCAGGTTGACCCCAGCTGAACGGAACTATGACGTCGGCAATCGGGAACTTCTTGCGGTGAAGGAGGCTCTTGAAGAGTGGAGACACCTGCTGGAGGGGGCATCGTTGCCCTTCACGGTTTTCACTGACCATCGGAACCTGGAGTACATCCGGACCGCCAAGCGGCTGAACCCCAGGCAAGCCCGCTGGTCTCTGTTCTTCGGGCGCTTTGACTTCCAGATCACGTATCGCCCCGGGACCAAGAACCAAAAACCAGATGCATTGTCCCGGGTACACGAAGAAGAAGCCAAAGCGGGGCTGTCGAACCCCACCGAGACCATCATCCCCGAGTCCACTGTCGTGGCCACCCTCACCTGGGACGTGGAGAAGACCGTCCGGGAGGCCCTGACAAGGAGCCCGGACCCGGGGACTGGCCCCAAGAACAGACTGTACGTCCCACCAGAGGCAAGAGCTGCCGTATTGGACTTCTGTCACGTATCCAAGCTCTCCTGTCATCCCGGAGTTTGTAGGACCGTGGCAGTAGTCCAGCAGCGCTTCTGGTGGGCGTCCCTGGAAACCGACGTCCGGGACTACGTCCAGGCCTGTACCATCTGCGCCAGGGGCAAGGCAGACCATCGGAGGACGACGGGACTCCTCCAGCCCCTGCCGGTGCCTCATCGCCCCTGGTCTCACATCGGCCTGGACTTCATCACGGGCCTCCCGCCGTCCCAGGGCAACACCGTTATTCTCACGATAGTGGACCGGTTCTCCAAGGTGGCCCACTTCGTGGCCCTCCTGAAGCTCCCGACAGCCCAGGAGATGGCAGACCTTCTGGTCCACCACGTCATGCGGCTGCATGGGATACCATCGGACATTGTATCAGATCGTGGTCCCCAGTTCTCTTCGCAGGTGTGGAAGAGTTTCTGTAAGGAGCTGGGGGCCACCGTGAGTCTCTCGTCCGGGTACCACCCCCAGACCAACGGCCAGGCAGAGCGGGCTAACCAGGAGTTGGAACAGGCCCTTCGCTGCGTCACCTCCGCGCACCCGGCGGCCTGGAGTCACCATCTGGCCTGGATAGAGTATGCCCATAACAGCCAAGTCTCGTCTGCTACCGGCCTCTCCCCTTTTGAGGCTTGTTTGGGGTTCCAGCCCCCATTGTTCCCGCTGGTGGAGGGAGAGGTCGGTGTGCCCTCGGTCCAGGCCCACCTCAGGAGGTGCCGCCGGGTGTGGCGGACCGTCCGCTCTGCCCTGTTAAAAGCCCGGACGAGGGCCAAGACCCATGCGGACCGCCGACGTTCCCCGGCCCCAACATACCAGCCCGGGCAGGAGGTGTGGCTCTCGACCAAGGACATCCCTTTGTGTGTCGACTCCCCAAAACTAAAGGACAGATTCATCGGACCCTTTCGTATCCTCAAGATCATCAACCCGGCCGCAGTGAAGCTTCAACTCCCGGCTTCACTGCGGATTCACCCTGTCTTTCATGTTTCCCGTCTCAAACCACACCACACCTCGCCCCTCTGTACTCCGGGACCTACGCCGCCTCCTGCCCGGCTCATTGACGGGGAGCCTGCCTGGACAGTCCGCAGGCTCCTGGACGTCCGTCGTAAGGGCCGGGGTTTCCAATATCTGGTGGACTGGGAGGGGTATGGACCTGAAGAACGCTCCTGGGTGAAGAGGAGCTTCATCCTGGACCCGGCCCTCCTGGCCGAATTCTACACAAGACATCCGGACAAGCCTGGTCGGACGCCAGGAGGCGCCCGTTGAGGGGGGGGTCCTGTTGTGTGGGCCGCTGAAGAGGAGGTACTGCTGGCCCACCACCACCAGAGGGCGCCCTGCTTGGAGTGCGGGCTCCAAGCACGAGAGGGCGCCAGACCCAGAAGAAGTGACAGCTGTCACTCATCCTCTGCACCAGCTGTCACTCGTTATCATCACTACCATAAAAGCCGGACTGCAACTCCACCTCCCCGCCGAGAAATCGACTACCAGAACCAAGGTAATTTCTCTGCTGACTAATACGCTGTCTAACTTTGTTCTGTGTGCAGTCGCATTCCTGTGAAGACCCAGAAGAGGGACAAACAGGAGCTGCACGAGTGTGTGTGATTTGGAGGTGGAGGTGCTCCCTCCTAACGGTATCTGGACTATAGATTACTGAGTGTGCGGACTCACACTCACACATCATATTTCTGCTTTCTGCCAGCAGTACCAGGGTCGACAGTCGAAGACAGAGGCCACCTGGGGACTCGGGACTTGGCGGCTCCGGTGTTCTTCAGGCCGTTGGTGGTGGAAGCCGTGTGGGACGCGGCTTCTCTCTCGTCGGGCGTCTTCTATCTTCGAGCCTGCCCACACTTCACCTGGTGTTTATTGACTGTGAAATTAAGACACGTTTCGTTGTGTAATATCACAACATTAAATTGTTACCTTTTGGCTTACTCATTGTCCGTTCATTTGCGCCCCCTGTTGTGGGTCCGTGCTACGACACCTTCCCAACAACCTGGTCGTTACTGTGAGTTTCTCTGTGAATTTTCAGACCTTTTGTCTGACTTAGTGCTTAGCTCAGATAAGATAATTATAGTGGGCGATTTTAACATCCACACAGATGCTGAGAATGACAGCCTCAACACTGCATTTAATCTATTATTAGACTCTATCGGCTTTGCTCAAAAAGTAAATGAGTCCACCCACCACTTTAATCATATTTTAGATCTTGTTCTGACTTATGGTATGGAAATAGAAGACTTAACAGTATTCCCTGAAAACTCCCTTCTGTCTGATCATTTTTTAATAACATTTACATTTACCCTGATGGACTACCCTGCAGTGGGGAATAAGTTTCATTACACTAGAAGTCTTTCAGAAAGCGCTGTAACTAGGTTTAAGGATATGATTCCTTCTTTATGTTCTCTAATGTCATATACCAACACAGAGCAGAGTAGCTACCTAAACTCTGTAAGGGAGTTAGAGTATCTCGTCAATAGTTTTACATCCTCATTGAAGACAACTTTGGATGCTGTAGCTCCTCTGAAAAAGAGAGCTTTAAATCAGAAGTGTCTGACTCCGTGGTATAACTCACAAACTCGTAGCTTAAAGCAGATAACCCATAAGTTGGAGAGGAAATGGCGTCTCACTAATTTAGAAGATCTTCACTTAGCCTGGAAAAAGAGTTTGTTGCTCTATAAAAAAGCCCTCCGTAAAGCTAGGACATCTTTCTACTCACCCCCAGTTGAAGAAAATAAGAACAACCCCAGGTTTCTTTTCAGCACTGTAGCCAGGCTGACAAAGAGTCAGAGCTCTATTGAGCTGAGTATTCCATTAACTTTAACTAGTAATGACTTCATGACTTTCTTTGCTAACAAAATTTTGACTATTAGAGAAAAAATTACTCATAACCATCCCAAAGATGTATCGTTATCTTTGGCTGCTTTCAGTGATGCCGGTATTTGGTTAGACTCTTTCTCTCCGATTGTTCTGTCTGAGTTATTTTCATTAGTTACTTCATCCAAACCATCAACATGTTTATTAGACCCCATTCCTGCCAGGCTGCTCAAGGAAGTCCTACCATTATTTAATGCTTCAATCTTAAATATGATCAATCTATCTTTGTTAGCTGGTTATGTACCACAGGCCTTTAAGGTGGCAGTAATTAAACCATTACTTAAAAAGCCATCACTTGATCCAGCTATCTTAGCTAATTATAGGCCAATCTCCAACCTTCCTTTTCTCTCAACGATTCTTGAGAGGGTAGTTGTAAAACAGCTAACTGATCACCTGCAGAGGAATGGTCTATTTGAAGAGTTTCACTCAGGTTTTAGAATTCATCATAGTACAGAAACAGCATTAGTGAAGGTTACAAATGATCTTCTTATGGCTTCGGACAGTGGACTTATCTCTGTGCTTGTTCTGTTGGACCTCAGTGCTGCTTTTGATACTGTTGACCATAAAATTTTATTACAGAGATTAGAGCATGTCATAGGTATTAAAGGCACTGCGCTGCGGTGGTTTGAATCATATTTATCTAATAGATTACAGTTTGTTCATGTAAATGGGGAATCTTCTTCACAGACTAAAGTTAATTATGGAGTTCCACAAGGTTCTGTGCTAGGACCAATTTTATTCACTTTATACATGCTTCCCTTGGGCAGTATTATTAGACGGTATTGCTTAAATTTTCATTGTTACGCAGATGATACCCAGCTTTATCTATCCATGAAGCCAGAGGATACACACCAATTAGCTAAACTGCAGGATTGTCTTACAGACATAAAGACATGGATGACCTCTAATTTCCTGCTTTTAAACTCAGATAAAACTGAAGTTATTGTACTTGGCCCCACAAATCTTAGAAGCATGGTGTTTAACCAGATCGTTACTCTGGATGGCATTTCCCTGATCTCTAGTAATACTGTGAGAAATCTTGGAGTCATTTTTGATCAGGATATGTCATTCAAAGCGCATATTAAACAAATATGTAGGACTGCCTTTTTGCATTTACGCAATATCTCTAAAATCAGAAAGGTCTTGTCTCAGAGTGATGCTGAAAAACTAATTCATGCATTTATTTCCTCTAGGCTGGACTATTGTAATTCATTATTATCAGGTTGTCCTAAAAGTTCCCTAAAAAGCCTTCAGTTGGTTCAGAATGCTGCAGCTAGAGTACTGACGGGGACTAGCAGGAGAGAGCATATCTCACCCGTGTTGGCCTCTCTTCATTGGCTTCCTGTTAATTCTAGAATAGAATTTAAAATTCTTCTTCTTACTTATAAGGTTTTGAATAATCAGGTCCCATCTTATCTTAGGGACCTCGTAGTACCATATTACCCCATTAGAGCGCTTCGCTCTCAGACTGCGGGCTTACTTGTAGTTCCTAGGGTTTGTAAGAGTAGAATGGGAGGCAGAGCCTTCAGCTTTCAGGCTCCTCTCCTGTGGAACCAGCTCCCAATTCAGATCAGGGAGACAGATACCCTCTCTACTTTTAAGATTAGGCTTAAAACTTTCCTTTTCGCTAAGGCTTATAGTTAGGGCTGGATCGGGTGACCCTGGACCATCCCTTGGTTATGTTGCTTTAGCTGTAGACTGTGGGGGGGTTCCCATGATGCACTGTTTCTTTCTCTTTTTGCTCCGTATGCATCACTCTGCATTTAATCATTAGTGATCGATCTCTGCCCCCCTTCTCGGCATGTCTTTTTCCTGGTTCTTTCCCTCAGCCCCAACCAGTCTCAGCAGAAGACTGCCCCTCCCTGAGCCTGGTTCTGCTGGAGGTTTCTTCCTGTTAAAAGGGAGTTTTTCCTTCCCACTGTGGCCAAGTGCTTGCTCATAGGGGGTCGTTTTGACCGTTGGGGTTTTTCATAATTATTGTATGGCCTTGCCTTACAATATGGAGCGCCTTGGGGCAACTGTTTGTTGTGATTTGGCGCTATATAAGAAAAAAGTTGATTGATTGATTGATCTTGTCTCCTCAGACCATCTCTCTGTTATGTTAATTCCAGCATACCAGCCTTTGCTCACCAGAGAAAAGTCTGCGGTGAAGAAGGTGAGAGTGTGGCCTGAGGGTGCTATGGCTGCACTGCAGGACTGTGTTGAGTGCACAGAGTGGAGTATGTTCAGGGAGGCGGCAACGGACAGTCGACACACAAATGTGGAGGAGCTCAACAACTTCTTTGGGAGGTTTGAACCACTAAACAACACCGTTGCAAGGAAAGCTACCCCCCACACCGATGAACAGGCTCTCAGGCTGGAGACCACTGCTGTGTGGATAGCCCTGAGGAAGTTCAATGCATGGAAGGCTACAGGCCCTGATAACATCCCAGGTCGACTGATCAAGGAGTGTGCAGACCAGCTGGCCGACATGCTCACGGGCATTTTCAACATTTCACTCAACCAGCCCGTCATCCCCCTGTGCTTCAAGTCAGCCACAATCATTCCAGTGGCCAAGAAGCCAACGATTATGTGGCTTAATGACTTTCGCCCTGCTGCGCTAACATCCACCATCATGAAGTGCTTCAAGTGGGAGGTTAAGGACCACATCCTCTCCATACTGCCCCCATCATTTAACTTATACCAGTTTGCATACCCGCCCAACCGCTCCACTGTGGACACCATCTCTACTGCTCTCCATCTGAGCCTGGAGCAGCTGGAGGAGAACACCACCCACGTGCAGATGCTGTTCCTGGACTTCAACTCAAACTGAATTTTCTTCAGGAAGGGCATCCGGTGTAAAACTTGCGCCAGCTACCAGTCCGGATCTGGTTGTATCCACTGTGGCGACCCCGAACACAAAACGGGAGCAGACAAATGGACAATAACAACATCCCCCAGGGATGATCGTGGGATGGATCAGGGATGGCCCATATTGGACAAACTGGGCCTTAACATGCCCCTGTGCAACTGGCTGCTGGATTTCCTCACCGGCAGAACCCAGGCTGTCCATGTGGGGAACAACATCTCCATTGTCATCTCCCTGAACACCGGCTCCCCCCAAGACTGTGTCCTGAGCCCCCTGCTGTTCACCTTGTTGACCCATGACTGTCGTCCAAGGTACAACACCAATCATATACTGAAGTATGCGGATGATACAACAGTTGTGGGCCTCATACAGGACAATAATGAACTGGCCTATAGAGAGGAGGTGCGACATCTGGTGGACTGATGTAAGGTGAACAACCTGCTCCTGACAAAACAAAAGATCTCATTGTTGACTTCAGCAGATCTTGACCCAGCCACACACCACTCCTCATCAACGACACAGCGGTGGAGGTTGTCAGCAGTACCAAGTTCCTGGGGGTGCACACTACAGACAAGCTCAACTGGTACCTTCACACCACCTCCCTGACAAAGAGATCTCTGCATTTCTTGCGACAGATGAGAAAAGCCTCCCTCCCCCCTCCCATCCTCTCCACCTTCTATCGAGGGACCATCGAGAGCCTGCTGACCAGCTGCATCTCCGTCTGGTCTGGGAGCTCTAAGGCTTCAGAATGCAAGTCTTTGCAGAGAGTAGTGAGAACAGCGGAGAAGATCATAGGGACTCCACTCCCCCCCATCCAAGACATTGCCCAGATCCTCTCCGACCCCACCCACCCCCACTATGGACTGTTCTCCCTGCTGACTTCTGGCAGAAGGTTCCGCAGCATGCGTTGCAGAACAGCCAGATTCAAAAACAGTTATTTTCCACTGGTCATCACACTTCTAAACGCCACTTAACCCCACTTCCCTGCCCTCCTCTGGACTGTTGGTACTGTTTGAAGGAAACCTGAGTGCAATACTCCAGACACTGCTGCTAACTATATATTTAACTATTTTTATCCTGTTTTTAAATTTAATTTTATTTGCACTCATTTTATATATAATATATAGGTATTTATAATTTGTTCCAGTTTTTGCTGCAGTTCGGTACCCAAGCAACGACATTTCGTTGCCAGACTAAGTGTTGTGTTTTTGTGCAATGATAATAAAGAAAGTCTAAGTTGAAGTAATATGGTATGGTAATACTCCAGCAGCAATGTTCTGAACCAGTGGGAGACCTCTGATGCTGGACTGTAGTAAGGCAGAAAATAGGACGTTACATTAATCCAGTCTTGAAGAGATAAAGGCATGGTTCAGTTACTCACCGGCCACTATACTAGGTACACCTTGCAAGTGCCAGGTTGGACCCCCTTTTGTCTTCAGAACTGCATTAATTCTTCGTGGTATTGGAAACATTTCTCAGAGATGCTGGTCCATATTGACAAGATAGCATCACGTAGTCATCCATTCAACCAGTCTACCCATTCTCCTCTCACCTCTGACATCAATAAGGTATTTTCATCCACACAGCTGCCTCTCACTAGATATCGTCTCTTTTTTGGGCCAATCTCTGTAAACCCTAGAGATGGTTATATGTGAAAATCCCAGTAGATCAGCAGTTTATACTCAGTCCAGCCTGTTAGTCACCAACAATCACGCCATGTTCAAAGTCACATAAACCCCCTTTGTTCCCCATTCTGATGAACAGTTTGAACTTCAGCAGGTCGTCTTCACCACGTCTAGATGTCGAAATGCATTGAGTTGCTGTCGATTAGCTATTTGTGTTAAACAACTAAACAGGTGTACCTAATAAAGTGGCCGGGGAGTGTAGATTGAATTTTCGCATCCTAGTGCGTCCTAATTTATTTTTGTAAGAAGTAGGTTGAAGGACAGGGTGGGCTCAAAGGTCACCCCAAGATTGTTCTCTTTATCACTCTTCCTTTCCTTTTCTAACTCTTGCTTCAGTGCTCCTTTCTTCTCTTTATCAGGTCTCATGAGGATATTGTGGTCCCAAAGCGTTTCTCAGGTTATTTCTGGATCAATCATGAACATATGGATATCCAGGGAATAACGGATGCATGGCCTTTTAGTTTCTGTAAACATGTCAATAATATCACTGATGGGAAGCGATTTGCTTTAAACATGTCAACAAGGTTTATGGCAGAGACTGAAGTCAGCAGCATGCAGACTGTTATTTGTCTGCGCATCTATTTTTATGCAAAGGATGCACTGATGTGCAAGTCAGCGCTTGTAATCTGAGTATGAAGTGGTGGTTTGCTCTTGATTTGGGTCCCCGTGAGAATTCCGATTCCCATAGTGGGATTGTAACTGTGCTACCAGTGTAGGAGACAAGTCTCTTTTCACCGGGGAAAACAAGGTCATCCGCTAACCTTCTGTATGCAGGCACACAACAAATACTGAGACAACAAGGAGCGCCATTACTGACTCCCCCAGCGGTGGTATCAGCTCCCGTCTCAGTGGGCAGGCACACTCAGAGTCCACAGAACAAAATACTTTCCTTTTGTGACACACACTCAGTTGCAGCTACGTCCACACTCCCCTCAAACCCTCTGACCTCACCTCAATTAGCGTGACATGGCTTTGTTTGGACCGTCGAGCCTAATTAGCATAGGTCGCCACAGAGCGGGTCCTCACTTCAATTCATTTATCACAAGAATCTGGGACAATGTTTCATGTCATACCATTAGGATTGCAATCGCTGTCATCATCTCTCCAGCTCATTTCAAGAAGTCGTTGGACAGATTTTAGTGAGGGAGGGAGGAGGGAGAGGCCAAGGGAAGGTAGCGGTGTGCGAAAAGGGAGTGAGACGACGCATGTGGATGTCGGGTCAAATGGATAAATCTGGCAGTGCCACTGATCAAACAGCACAAGGGAAAAATAAACAACAAGCACCCTTTAAGAAAAGCAGCAGAAGAGGAAAAGAGAGGGTGAAATGGATGATGCAGTTAGCAGTTTGAGTCCGTATGTTCAGCCTTGTTCACCACTTCAGAGTATCTTTTTATAGTCCCCTGTGTACCAACAATGCCTATAGGGGCCACTGTAGATGTCAGTATAGTCTGGTCCATAAGTATTTGTACTGTGGCTTTTTATTTATTTTTTAAAATCTTGCTTCTGTACCCTACCACAATCAATCAATCAATCAATCATTTTTTTTTATATAGCGCCAAATCACAACAAACAGTTGCCCCAAGGCGCTTTATATTGTAAGGCAAGGCCATACAATAATTATGTAAAACCCCAACGGTCAAAACGACCCCCTGTGAGCAAGCACTTGGCTACAGTGGGAAGGAAAAACTCCCTTTTAACAGGAAGAAATCAGTGATACGTTTTCCAGATATTCCCAAAAAAAACTTTTTTCCAGCCAAACTGAACAAATTTTCTGGGAGCTAGAAGCCACTCAAATGCGGAAATTGTTTCACCCGAAGAATGTACAAAATGCAGCAAAAATTCACATTTTGCCATCAATTTTTTTTTCTCTTTGCTTTGGAAATTCCCATGGCCATCTTTGTAGTTTTGTTTGGCTTGTTGTGATCAAGCAACAGGTGCTCCAGAACAAATTTTAGCCAATAATGCTAAAAAATCTGGTTGGGGTGGTACTGTGTAGGAAGTGTACAGAGAATAAGTCTTTTTAAGTCTGTTTTGAACATGTTTAAAAACCCAGAGTCACTGTGTGCTGTCAGCAAAGTTAAGTGTTCTTGTAGTTGCTGCATAAAATATCAAGGTGTTGTGAGAATATCATTTTATAGCAACATTTTCAGTACAGTATCCACTGTACTATGGGCAAATAGCCCAACTGACTAGTCAGACACTCTCGGGGTCGATAAAGTAAAACCCAGCTGAAAATCAGGAGTGGAGCCCCTTAGGTAGATAGAAAAAGTACCAAGTTACCTTCTGGCCACTCCTGCAGCTGTGCAGGTACCAAACCTATAGGACCTCCATAATTCCTACCCAGGCCCTTTGCACCCTGGAGAGTCCAGCGTCATTCCAGCAATTCATCAGGAGAAGAACGCTGAACGGCGCAAACACCCCGTCATCTCACGAAACAGACAAATACACAGACTAGACTATCCACAAGTCCATATTTTACCATTGTTAAAGGGGAGGTGACGTTAAACGTTGTTGGGCTTGAGACCAGAGGATCCTCGGTTCAAATCCCAGCCTGACCGGAAAATCACTGAGGGCCCTCGGGCAAGGTCCTTAATCCCCTACTTGCTCCCAGTATGTAGTGAGCGCCAAGCTTATTTAGCTTAAAATGAGCATGATCTTCTTCTCCAAACCTTAATGGTAGTAAGCAAACCTGTTAGTGCATTACTGCCATCAAATGGATAGGAGTGTAACAGAAAACTGACAAAGCAACAAAATAAAAGTCCTGCATTGAAAATGTTAAGTAAAACTACAAAACTATTAGTCTCAAAGTCTGCTTAAAGTACAAAAGGTAAAAGTGCTAATTATGTATAAGGATCAAGTCACAATAAGTAAATTTGAATATTGCACTTTGTCTTCTTCTGATGTTATAATGTCTTTCTCTTCAGTGCATTCATTAACACCGCACACTGTAAATAAGTCTCATAAAATCAATATCAATATAACAATATCACTCCAAGAATGTTTCATATCTGTCACTTTGCGGATCATTTGTAACTTTCTATTGATCAGAAACCATAATTCGGTGGCTTCAGGCCTATGGACCACTGTGACTTTGTGGGCATCCCGTCTGTCATGCTTACTCACCAAAAAAGTTGAGGATTTTTCAGTCAGTTTTCAGTGATAATTCAAGACCTTTAAAAAACTCTCACATTAACCATTTAGGAATTAAATATTTGGTTGGTAAGGTTAGACCTTGGGCAAGGTCCTTAATCCCCAAGTTGCTCCCAGTGTGTAGTAAGCGCCTTGCATGGCAGCACCCTGACATCGGTGTGTGAGTGTCTGTGTGAAAGGGTGAATGTGAGGCATCATTGTAAAGTGCTTTGAGGTTCTGATTCAGATGGAAAAGCACTATATAAATGCAGTCGATTTACCATTTATTTACCTCGACCCATGTGAAGCCCCTTGGGGTGACTTTGTTGTGATTTGGTGCTATATATTTTATTTATGCAAACGTAATTGGGTAAACTTATTACAGGAATTATTGCTGATACAAGCCCAAACTGGAGCAATCAAAAATATAAGGCACACGCAGAAGAAAAATTTGCAGTTCCTTGAATGGCCACTCGAGGGTGGATCCAAAAGTGGGAAGATTCTTATAGAAGCCCATGTCAATATGCCCTACTTTAAAGGAGAATTTTTTTTTATTTTTTTGTTTTTACAGCCTGGTACAATAATGATAATAATAACTGTTTTGGTTTCTATACCTAGTTTCCCCCTCCATAAGAACTGGATATGGCTGGACATTTCTGTAACTCATTACTTTGTGATGTTTAATATAGCCAGACCAATATGGATTTTTTTATGGCCGATGCTGATAACGATATTTGGATGAAAAAAAATGCAGATAATCGATAAATCGGCTGATATTTTTTTTAAATGAATAAAATGTTCTTTTTTGGACCCTTAACAAAAAAGGTATGAGCTAAAAGCTGAAGCTTTGTCCTCATATTGATTAACTTTATAACAGAGAAGAATTTCCAAGTTCAAAAAATGCAATCAAGAATTAAACCTTTGTGAAATTAGCAAATACAGATCCTTAAAAAGAGTTGTGAAATACATCTGATCTTGTACCTCTTGTTGCTGCAACTTAGATATAGGTTCAGGATAAGGATATAGATCCTTATAAACTTACTTGTATCCCTTTGTCAGCCGATCAGTGCAGTGTGATGGCGAACTACGGGGACTGGTGATAAACACATTTAAGCAGGGGTGTAAGCAGCTCTCAGTTGAGTGGAGTCAGAACTCCATCTACTGGACAAACGGTACAAGGACATTTTACATTGCTGACACAAACATTATTTCAGTAATTGTTCTGTTTATGAGAAATTATCGGCGTTCTATCTGCAAAATTTCGGCCGAGAGTGAGTACTTTGAAAAGGGCTTATATCGGCCGATATATTGGTTGGGCTCTAATGTTTAATGCCATAAAGCTATGCATAATTACAGTCTATAGTGTAGTTATTATGATCACTTGGAGCTGCGTTCATAGCCCCAGTCCCACAGAGACCGCTAGCTGTGGCTGGTCGCTGTCTAAAAGACCGTTGTCCTTTTTGAGCATTTCATTACAAATATCTATAACAATATGGCTTGCTGCGTGGTTAATAGTCCTCAAGTATAATCTAAGAACTCTGTGCTCCAGTATTTTCATTGATTGAAATGTTCATGTTATTTATTTTGGAATGCTAATGGGGATAGCTATGCTAAACAAGTCATAATCTTTAACAAACTGAGGTTAGCTGTTAGCTTGTTCAGTAACTCTGAGGTCAGGGCATGTTCAGGCTTCACTTGTCCCACCCAGGTTCCACAAGGTGTCGCCCACGCTCGAAAAGCTATGAATGACATCACATAGGGTTTGTCCAGTATGTCTACATCTTGGTATAAATAATCAATTTGACAGACAAGTCAGGAGATTAATCTTTGAATATTTCAAAATCATTGAATATGTCGTGAGCTTCAATTACATCAAATACTACGAAGTTGAAGCTGTGGCACGGGATGGTAAATCTGCCTCCGGCATACACACGTGTTGAATGAGTTCTTGTGGCTGATTTGCACTTGGTGACCTTGACATTTTGAAATACAACCCCAGTCATCATTCTGGGGTCAGCCTGTGCATGCACTCCAAGATTGGTGATGATTGGACACCAGACCCGAGAGGAGCAGCAGAATAAACAAATAGCCCTCAAATTACCAAAAAACACAGTAAAACCTCGAGGAAAACCACGAGATTCAAGCACTTTTTAAAAAAAAATCATCCTTGTCCACACGTCTATCACCTTCTCTCGGTTTCTAAAAGAAAACCGTTTATCTCAGTTGCCCGAAGATATTGGGATTCATTTTTCAAAGTGTTAGTTATCATTTGTTATTTTTCTCACTGTGCAAATTGATGCACGAGTTGTGCAGCAGGAGCAAGTGACGGGGGAGATGACCATCAGCCCATCAATCACCGCAGAGCAGCCCGTAATGACAACGAGAAGGTTTCTGACGTCGCTCACGGATTTGATTGATGTGTTTTTGAAGTGCAGGAGAGACGATGTCGAATTTGCTTTTTGGTGTACAGTGGAACGGCCACAAATCACAGCGGAGCGCTCAGCCGGGAGCAGAGATATACTTTTAAATAGTGCGCTGATCCACAGCCAGATGTTTCCCAGACAGACAGAGGAGCACACTGTCACACATCTGAAGAGGTCCACTCTACATGCTCAGTCTACATAACGCCTCATATATCAGAGCAGGCGGCTCTGTGGGAGCCGGACAACCAATATGTTGACCGGGGTTTGATTCCAGGCTTGTGTTTTACACTACCCGTCTGTCCCAGTCCATCCGGCTGTAAATAGATAATGGACGTGGCTGAGGAAGGAACATGTGGACTCGCATCCCATCCAGGGGAAGTTGTAGACTCTTATTTACTTCCTTCTATCAAAGGTGGGGTTTAGTACCAGGATTAATATTTTGTTATGCTGCCATAATACATTTGATGACTGTTTGGCCAATCAAGCTCCAACCATCTATATGTTTAAAGCCAGGTGGCCTCTGTGTCGATATATGCATGCACACGTGTGTATGGCTTCGATCACGGACAAACTGGGGAGAGCTGATATTTGTATGCTTATGCATTTTGGGTCAAGGATGAACATCAGCAAAACGGAACTTTGATAGTAATATTTTTGGAGAAACTATGGATATTAGCACTGGAACACTGGATGTTGATGATTACATTCTGGACTCGCACTCCATTCCAGCAGGGGGCAGCAAATCATCTGTATATTAGAAGGGAAGTGGCCTCTGTGTACTTAGGTGCATGCGTCTGTGTGTGTACCTTCGATCACGGAGAAACTGGGGAGAGCTGACATTTGCTGATTGGTATGTTTGTTTATTTTGGGTCAAGGATGATTGTAGCCAAAATGGAACATTGATAGGACTATTTTTGGAGAAAATGTGGATATTACAACAGTGAAAAATGGGCATTGGTAATTACATTCTGGACTCACACATCATTCCAAATTATTACAGAAACTTTGCAGAATTTATTACCACCCTTGAAAAATGTCAGATACCTATTTTATAAACATTACGCAATCTAGAGCCCTTGGATCCCCACGAGCAACACGTTAGTTAATTCATTATTAATGGACAAGTAACAGCTATTATGATAATCAGTTGATTTTTTTAATGCAAATTGTCTAATTTCAGCTTCATAAGTATGACTAGTTTCTGGTTTACTTATGCCTATCTGGCAGTAAGATGAATATATCTTGAATTGTGGACAAAACAAGAGATTTGAAGGCATCATCTTGCGATCTGGAAAACATTTTATGGATCTAACAACTAATCAAACAATAACCGCTTGATTAATATTCTCCATTTCTCTCTGAGTGATCACAGCAGATCTGAGGTGGATCTGCATGTCGATTTTGGCACGTTTTAAACTGGATACCCTTCCTGACGCAACTCCACATTACATGGAGGAATGTGGCAGGAGTGACTTTGAACCAGGAACCTTCCTCACTGGAAACCAGCACACTAAATACTGATCGCTGTCCAATCGGTTGATTCAATTATGAAAGTAACTGGCCATTTTGGCCGTATTGCCACTTTTTGGAAAAGCCTAGGCAGTGAAATGCACTGAGTGAATAAACTTGTGGGTTGGTAGGTAGGTCAGTGATTAGATGAGTCCGTCTCTACCAGATGAGCACAATAATTGAAACTATAAACGATATCATCTTGTACATTTCCAAATTAAAATTGCGTATAACGAGGACAAACTCACTCAAGCAACTGAAAATCAACATTGTGCTGCTTATATTTTATCCCATAGACCTTTCTGCCACTTGTTGAACACTGCCACCTATTGCAGGGTCAGATGATGATGGGAAATTAGGAGCAGGTGTGGCTGTCGGCGACATCATTACCACGCAGCAATGAGGGAAAGAGGAAAAAATCATTATTTCCTGATTGTTTAAAAGTGGTTATGTTCTAAAATACAAATAATATGGCCACACAATCCAGTGGAAAGGATTTTCTCTGAATGTAGCCAAAGCTGACACTTCTTCCTTTTTTCTCTCTCTCTCTCTCTCAACATTACATGGAGCTGAAATGAGCTTGGTTTCATCCTTTCTTTCATTTCCGAAGCTACCATACACCTGGTAATATATTCCATATTGTTCTAGTAGGTTTGATGGATGTGTAACAGGTTACCATCTGGGATCAGTTATTGAGTTAATACATGTAAACATACAGGTACAAGTACAATACTGTTGCAAGTGGATGTGGGGTGACAGTAATTGGACCAATTTTTGAAAGTGGTTACATTTATTTCTGACACAGAGGTCCTATGGTTTAAAGAATGTCTCTGGTTTTTCAGTATTGTCCCATTTTATCACTCTGTTGGATGAATCATGGACAACTTCAGACCACTGGAAGTATTCTTGCTCAAACAATTTTTGTGTAATAAATTTTACTTACTGATGTCCACAAAGACCTTTTTTTGTTGTTGTTGTTAAAAAGGACAGATCCAGACATCAGCCAGCGTTACACGTTGTGTTGGATAACCATGTCAAATAATGTCCGTCTCTCAGGCATAAAGCTCATACCCACAGTGGGGATGTGACCCTGAGATTACTGTTGGGTCCATAAATATTTGGACTGTGACAAAATTTTGTCTGTGTGTGTAATTTTGTGTTTATACACCACCACAGTGGAGTAAAAAAAACAAACAAAAAACAAAAAAAGTGGTCTTGTAATGCCAAATTTTAGCTTTACTTGAATGAGTTTAACAAAAATGTCAAGTTAACAGCCAGTTTTATACATGTTACAATAATTAGACAAACTAAATATAAGAATTATTTTGAATTCAAATCTAACAAGTCAAGGGAGAGAGATATGAATATGATGAATATTTTGACTTAGTTTACATCAGTCATTACAAAATACAATCAGTATGTTACTGTATAAATGGTTAATGTCTCTATTCTGCTGTTCTAGAAACTAAGTATGCAAGAAAGAAATAAGTGAGGGAAGCCACCAAGACACCCATGACAACTCTGAAGGTGCTATAGGCTCTTGTGGCTGTAATTGGATAACATATGTGTAGTGCAGTGGTTCGTAAAGTAGGGTTGTGGTGGTATTGTGAGGTGGCAAGGGAAATGAATTTAGTTTTGTTCAAAAAAATATTCAAGAATATTCTAATTTACAACAGGGGGTCCTTGGGAACCACTGGCATAGTGCAATGTTTGCCTGCTATATTTGCAATCAAGTAAATACGTCTCAGCCTTCATTTAGATAAATTATTAATAAATACAATCAGTATTATCCTGTATGGTAAATCTGAGTCATGTAGGCAGTTCGCAAAAACTGAGTGACTGCGTTAGAAAGATATTAGTGAGGGAAGCCACCAAGACAACCAGACACCTCTGGAGTTATTGGCTTCTGTGGCTGTAACTGGAGAAACTGTACACAGTGCAACTTTGTCTTGGTTCACCAGGTACAGGCTCGTGGAACAGAGAAGGATTTTCTTACAAAGAAGGCATTTAATTTCAACTACAGTTTGCCAGAAGGCACATTGAAAATTGAAGCCTATAGCTGATCTGTTTTCTTGTGTGAAAATCCCTTTCTACAGCCTCTCCTGTCAAACCCACACCTACTAGTCAAGGATGGTTTCCATTTACAGGTAGACGGCCTGGGGCAATGCAGAGATAGTGTCTTGTCTAATGGCATAGATAGATAGCATAAGCGGGGTTTGAACCCAGGTCTACTTTTTGGCAGTCCAGCTCCTTAGCCGCTAGCTACTTGCTCTACATTTTTGGATGATTTGTTTGTGTACAGCAGGAAAAAAAGTCACTGTCCAAACCTTATGGACATGCCTGTAACTAAATTAAGTACAGTGGGGCAAATAAGTATTTGATCCACTGTTGATTTTGCAAGTTTTCCCACCTACAATGAATGTCTGTAAGTAAGATTTAGTGTAGGTACACTTCAACTGTCAGAGACAGAATCTAAAAAAGAAATTCTGAAAAATTACATTTTGATTTTTAAATAATTAATTTGCATCTTATTGCATGAAATAAGTATTTGACCCCCTACCAACCAACAAGAATTCTGGCTCACACAGACCTATTAATTTTTCTTTAAGAAGCCCTCTTATTCTGCACTCTTTACCTGTATTAATTGCACCTGTTTGAACTTGTTACCTGTATAAAAGACACCTGTTCACACAGCCAATCACACTCCAACCTGTCCACCATAGCCAAGACCAAAGAGCTGTCTAAGGACACCACAGACAAAATTATAGACCTGCACAAGGCTGGGATGGACTACAGGACAATAGGCAAGCAGCTTGGTGAGAAGACAACTGTTGGCGCAATTATTAAAAAATGGAAGAAACACAAGATGACTGTCAGTCTTCCCCGGGATTGGGCTTCATGCAAGATATCTCACCTCATGAGGTAAGTATGATTCTGAGAAAGTCCAGAACAACACAGGAGGACCTGGTCAATGACCTGAAGAGACCTGGGACCACAGTCACAAAGATTACATTAGTAATACATGATGCTGTCATGGCTTAAAATCCAGCAGGGCAGCAGGGTCCTCCTGCTCAAGCCAGCACATGTCCAGGCCCATTTGAAGTTCACCAGTGACTATCTGGATGATCCAGAGGAGGCATGGGAGAAGTTCATGTGGTCAGATGAGACCAGAATAGAGCTTTTTGGAATCAACACCACTTACCATGTTTAGAGGATGAGAACAACCCCAAGAAAACCATCCCAACTGTGAAGCATGGGGGTGGAAACTTCATACTCTAGGGGTGCTCTTCTGCAAAGGGGACAGGACGACTGCACCATATTGAAGGGAGGATGGATGGGGTCATTTATTGCGAGATTTTGGCAAACAACCTCCTTTCCTCAGTAAGAGCATTGAAGATAGGTCATGGCTGGGTCTTCCAGCATGACAATGACCCCAAACACACAGCCAGGGCAACTAAGGAGGGGCTCCGTAAGAAGCATTTCAAGGTCCTGGAGTGGCCTGGCCAGTCTCCAGACCTGAACTTAATAGAAAATCTTTCGAGGGAGTTGAAACTCCAAACCTGAAAGATCTGGAGAAGATCTGTATGGAGGAGTGGACCAAAATCCCTGCTGCAGTGTGTGAAAACTTGGTCAAGAACTACAGGAAACGTCTGACCTCTGTAATTGCAAACAAAGGTTTCTGTACCAAATATTAAGGTCTGTTTTTCTAGTGGATCAAATACTTATTTCATGCAATAAAATGCAAATTAATTATTTAAAAATCACACAATGTAATTTTCTGAATTTTCTTTTTGATTCTGGCGCTCACAGTTGAAGTGTACCTATGATAAAAACTACAGACCTCTCCATTCTTTGTAGGTGGGAAAACTTGCAAAATCAGCAGTGGATCAAATACTTATTTGCCTCACTGTATTCATAAAATGTAGCAGTCAAGTAATTATCTTACATGGCAGCCCCAATCTGTCTGTCCATCTCATGGCAGATGGTCCGGTATAGTGTTGGGAGGACCTACGACATGGTGAAGAAAATGCTGATTTATCACTCAGTTTATGCTGGTTATGAACTTTGGGTAACAAATGAAAACTCAAGGTCAAGGTGGATTCATCTGCCGGAAATGAGGGTTAGGCATCTGGATTTGCAGTCACGGACAATTTTAGAGGCTCAAATATGCAGGAGGGACTCTGAGAAGAGTCGCTGATTCTTTACATCAAAACCACCAATCTGAGATGGTTCGGGCATCTGGTGAGGATGCATCCTGCTTGTCTGCTCATGCAGATCTTCTAGGCATGTCCAACTGGGAGGTGGACTTTGATTATTGGATGTTTGTTTTTGGTAGTATGGCCAAAGAGCTTGTCACTCCTCTGAGTCTGGTCTGCTTGAGGTTTCTTCCTCAAAACAAGCAAAAAATAATAATACTTAATTTATATCAAGTTGTCGAGATTTGCTTTCAGTTTGAGTTTAAGGAAGATAGTTTTAGAAATTTTAGTTTTATTTATTTATTTATTTATTTGATTTCAAATGGCATAAACAAATTAAAATGTGTGAAATTCCCAGTGTTCCAGTATTTTCCGAGGGCACTGTAAGTCAAGGTTAGTTGAAGAATAAGAAAATAAAACATGCTGCTATGAGTCTGTAATTTAAAACATTCCATCATCCTGGAGAATTTCACTTTTCTTTTCCATTTTGTGTCTGACCTGAAGTCGTTTCCTTTCTTCTCTCCTGGAGCCACTTTCTCTGGGTGCTTCTGTTTCACACCTTCCTTTCTCTCGCCAAAAAACGGGTGGTGAGGCAAGGTGACATTTTGAAAAGTGCATTTCACTCTCTGCTTCACCGGTCTTCGCAGACAGCCGCATCCATGTGCACGCCAACACGCACACACCTGCCTTCCCTCTGACAGCCGCGCCGCTGCTTACCGCCGGCCCTGTGTGTGTTTGCTGGACCAGACGGTGACCTTTGCTCGCCTAAATGACATCACGCCTGGCTGCAGCGTGACCCGGAGCCCCATTAAGAGTCAAATCCCACGGCGGATCTGTCACATACACTCCCGTGATGAGCTGTTGGACATAACGATGTCACCTCCTGATGACAGGTCGTCCACACCTGTGTCAGGATGATCGATTAGCAGATGGAGCCACAAACCGACAGCCTTCTTCACGTGGGTCCGAGCAGGTCATTTATATTTATTGTCACGCAGGCGGACTGCGATGAAGATTTTGTTGCATATTTGAAAGTTAATTGCATGGCTCATTAGTCATGTGACATGATCTTACACAGTGAGATGCTTCACCGCATAAAATGGCCAGAGTGATGTGGAAAGCCGCGTCTGATCTGCTCAGTTCCCTCATTCATTTTTAATGGCCCTTCAAGACGATGCTTGTTTTCCACCGCAAGCACCATTTTGGTGGCGAGGTAAACGGATGCTGACAGTGAGCGAGTGTCTCGTTCCGCCGTGTCTTTGACAGAATACAGCAAAACCTCACGTACTTATTTTTGTTTGTTTGTTTGTCTAATCTTGCTGCACACCACAGAACTAAATTCTTTTTTTTTCCTGCCATTGCTCTTTGTTGCCTTGTTAATGCTGCACATTGGGAGCCATTTATTCTGAGTTAAAAAGGGCATCAAACTTCTTTCTGTGATATTTTCATTTTCCATCTTGGGAAGGGGATTTTCACAAGTTTGCGAATCACCATAACGAAGAGCAACACCACGGATTCAACTCAAGTCAGGACCTATAAGATACATTTACTGCATAAAACATGCTATCACATGCTACACACACACAAATATGAATTAAATCAGAATTTAGTTTGCCGCTCACTCTCCACGCCACCACATTTACTGTGACATCTGATTGATGACCTCAGTCTTTACAGATCCTGTCGAAGTTGTAAACTTTGACAGGATCCCCTTTGATTCTGCAAAGATCATGGCATCATTCACAAAGGTCAGTCAACATTTCCTCACCAATAAAAACACCAAAACTGCCCGTTTCCACAACCCTAACAAACACCCAGTCCATGCAAGCGTCAAACAGTGTAGAGCACATCCAGATCACATCCCTGAGGAATTCCAGAATTCACTGAGAAGAAGTCAGTTAACTTAGTGGACATCCTTTTTCAGTGATACTATAATATATGACTCTGTGTAGCCTTGATACTTGAAACTGACCCACTTTATCCTTCCATATAACCTTTCCACTATGTTTCATCTGCATTGGCTCCACACTGTTTGAATTTAACAGCTGTGACCTTTAATTTGTCCAAATGTCATGAGACTAATACTAAGGTGATATAACAGCATATTAGTGTTTAATAATAACCACATGTAAATAATTATCCATTTCTTGTCCTATATATAATAGTCTGACCTAAATGTTGCTGTTTGCAAATAATCTTGACTTTTAACTGATATTTGTGGAACTCAGTTGACTATGTTCTTTGCTGATCCACAATCATTCAAGTTTAGTGTGAAGACATAAATCAGTTATGTCCTCAGATACACACATGGGACTGAAAATTCTTACACATGGGCTACTGGTGCACACGTGTAAAAAGTTTCTGTTTTGTGAGAGATTCAGCCATCAGAAGCATATCTGTATGTGGGGAAAGTGTTGAACGTATAGAGACTTTTACCTGGCTCAGTGGTGACATTCATGTCTCTGGGTCCTCGGCCTTGAGATTGAGAGACGCCTGGAAAGAGCTTATGGAGTCATGAGGCCCCTGGACAGAGGTGTTTGGTGATGCTGATTTCATTGCAGGGGTCTTTCGGGTCCTTGTGATACCTGTCTTACTGTATGGTATGAGTCCATGCTAACAAGTGATGTAAGGATAAGAGGATGTCTTTGGTACCAGGGGCCTCATGTACAAAGACTTATGTGGGTTTCCGACTGAAACATGACGTACGCTAAAAGCTAGAAACTGGCGTAAGCACAACAAAATTCAGATGTATCAAAGTGCGCGTATACATGGATCCAAGCACATTCCTTTTGTACATCCCACTGAGCGTGGAATTGAGTGCACATGCAGATGTACCAAACTCCTCCCTGTCCATGACCCTTTAAATATGCAAATATATTTAAATAGGCCCTGGGACCTTGGGATTCCCATCTTTGTCCGGAATGATCACGGTAAGAAAAGGAATTTTACTGAGTGTGAGCTACAGATGAAGAGGAGTAAATGATGTGGAGATACGCAGGGATATTTTATTTGGTACCCTGTCAACAGGAATAAACATGAAACGGAAGCAGTGCACATACTGAAGTTAAAGAAAATGAGGTGCACCATGGCTGATAGTGTGACATCACAACATTACGCAGGCGTTTGCTGACAAATACTGAACACAGGGAGACATCAAGGGCTTGTTAATAAGCTCTGCTTTCACCATCAAGAAAGAAAAAGTAACAACAAACATATTTGAATGTGAACATGCCTAAATGTGCCTGCGCTGCTTTCAAACAATTACACAAATAAACTATTTACTCACTAAGCATCCACCCATCGCACACCGTGCCAGACGGGGGCAAGAAATGCAGGGTTAGACGGGGGGGTGTCTGGGGGGAGGTTGGTTAGGGTTAGGAGAAGGGGTTAGGGTTAGAAATAGTAAAATAAAAAATACCCGCGTCATGGAAATGTCACTCATTATGTGACGGGAGCATTAAAAAAAAGTGCGATACTGCCCCAACCACGCTGTTCATCAGGATGAATGAATCATGTGTTGAACCAGGCCAGCCAGCTACAATGTTAGTTAGATGTATTTGCACATCACATATGATTGGGACATTGATGGAATGAAAATGATTCCTATTAGCAAAGACAAATTCATCATGTGATGGCAGCTTTATAGCAATATGTACACAGTCAATACCTCCAAGTACATTTGGAAAACCGTCTCTCACTGCAAATTGCACTTTAATGTTGGAATGTGATGTACCTGGATGACATTCGGATGATTGCGTTCCACACAGCTGGCATGGCTCTGCTCAAGGTTGACTGGCACACTCCTGACTGACTGGGCAGCTCCCGCTGGAATTCCCCTGTTCCCAGGAAGCCCAGCGTGGGCAGCACCTGTGTGGGCACAGACAACCCCTGGCTCCTCGCCGGCCGCATGTCTGTGCACAGTGGCCTTGGTAACTGAAATCAGCTTATGATAAGTAAACCCTCGTGTTCCCTGAACACACACTTTGAATGCACCATTTGCAAGGTCCTCTATCAACGGTAATGCAGCTATTGTTAGTGCCATTTTCCTCATCACTTTCTTCTCTTTCTTTGTCCTTTTATATCCACCCATATTGCAAACACGTGGGTGTGTTAATTGTTCATCAGTGTGGCTCTGATGTGCACATCACTTTGATGACTTCTTGTTTTCACACTATTAACAGTTCCCAGTATCACCACTATGTGTGGGCAGTGGAACAACAGCTGTAGAAATGTGTGTACACCAGCCATGAACTTGGCATGGCACACCGCGCATTTCCACCGTCATTTCACTTTTGATACATCTGAACGTCAGCATGGAGATGGACGTACTCCATGTTTTTGTGCGTATGCACACTTTGTACATTAGGTCTCTTTGAAGGATCCTTGGGTACTGTTGGAATGACTTTGATTTAGGGAGGGTAAGATGAGTATTATCACTTGTATTTGTGATCGAACTGTTGTGAAAGTGTAGGAACACGGACCCACAACAGGGGGCGCAAATGAGCGGACAATGGAGGAAGTCAAATAACAACACTTTACTGTTGTGAATAAGCACAACAAACACAGCAGATCACAATAATAGTCAATGGAGTCAATTCACAAAAATGTGTCGTGTGGGCAGGCTCGAAGATAAAAGACGTCTGTCCAAAGCAGAACCGGAACCACACGATTTCCTCCGCCACCGAACCCCGAGAATACTGGAGCCGCCAAGTCCCGAACTCCCAGGTGGCCACTGCCTCCGCTTGTCGGATCTGGTACTGCTGGCGAGGAACAAAAACAGTTAGATGTGGGTGCGTCTGCACCCAGCAACACGTATGGTGGAAAACCACCTCCACCTCTCGTCGGAAAAAGGAAACAGAATATCTGCTGTCCAACACACACAAGCAACAGATATTCACAGTCAGCTGAGAACGTTACCTCCTCGGTAGAGCGATATCTCGGCAAAGAGGTGGAGATGTCGTCTTGCTGATATACCACTGAAGATCAGATGATTGGTGACAGCTGTCGTAGGTGATAAGTGACAGCTGTCACCCCGGCTGCTCCTGTGAGGCGGCAGTGCCCTCTTGTGCCTGGAGCCCGCACTCCAGGCAGGGTGCCCTCTGGTGGTGGTGGGCCAGCAGTACCTCCTCTTCAGCGGCCCACACAACACGAACATTAGCTTCAACATCTTGGCTCTGTGGCACATTTCTGTGCTCATGATCCAGGACATAGGTGCCTGAGTCTTGAGGATGCCAGTGGATGGAGAAGGCTAAGGATGCACAGCTCTTCACCTGGCTACTGCAGATAGATGGTTACTTTTGAGATGTGTGAATGGACCAGTTGTCTGCCTGGGTGGCTGCCATCCAGCACCCAAGGTGGTTCCATTGTGTCTTGGAGGTAAAGCTCAATATTAGGATCATGCTCCCAGAATTAACTTGATAGGTGAGACCTGCTGATAAAGCCATCAACATACCATCGCCCTTAAGCTCCAGTTTATCAGTTGTTACTATTATTGTAGTATTAAATGCAGCCATAATCCACCAAATCATTAATCACTTTCTGATGTCTTGATCAGTAGAGAGATTGTGTCCAAGGACGTGTTGAAGGTTGCCGAGTGCAGATCTGTGATTGCTGTGTAAATCGATTATGACAAGACTTATTCCTAGTGTGCTGTCAGCGCCAAGCAGCCGCTCAATGTTTTAGTGCCAGCGTTTAAAGGAGGGGAATATTGAACAGGAATGCAACATTCATGCATCCACATTGTTGTTCAACACATTTCACTGTAATCGATTGTGTCAACACAGTGTGCATGAAATCAATTGCGTGCACTCACATCGGCTCACATTAACGTGAAAAACGCAGCATTATCAAAGCAGCGTTGCTTACCGCACGCCATAATTTACTTTAGTGCTGAAAGATTGCTTTTAGTTCACTTAAAAATGAAGCAAAATAACTGTCAAAGCTATAATAATGACACCAAAACTTAATGATCAAACCACAATCTGCATTAAGTGTGATATTTACATCAAATCCAACAGCTGTAACGTGCAATCTGTAGATAGCACGGGTCATTCACAGGAACACAGAGAATTATTTGTCATTCTACAGAGCGTTTTAGCTTCTTTCAGTTTTGAGTTGATGCTCTTACCAAGTGTACTGTCTAGAATTATTGGACCGGTATGTGATTTTTTTTTAGTCTGTGAAATTCTCTGAAATTGCAACATAAAGAAATTGTAAAAAGAAAAACAATGAAGTAATGTTTCCTTTACAGCAGTAATGTGTAAAATGTGGAATGAAACCAAACTGTAAATTTAACGGTAGAAATATGTTTAAATAATCATATACCATTGTAGAATTTACAGATAACTGTATTATAAACACAGAAAAAACATAATACCAAAAACTGTACAATACAGTTAGATTTTTACAGATGAGAATTTTCACAAATAGTCAAATACAGCTAATTAAGGGTTTGAAAAAAGAAGTTGTGTCTGTTTAAGCTATATTTTGAGGATAATTAAACATAAGGTGACCTTTTTGATTTTATCTTCTAAACAGGCAATAAAATTACATCAGGTTTACACTATAAAATTTACGTTTTATATTAACATTTACATAATCACCGTAATTTTTTCAAAATTCCCCTGGTAACCACAGCTGCCAGAATTATTCAGTTAAAAACAAGGGATATTTTTTAGTGCATAATTTCAAAAAGACACACATGTTGAAAGAGAGAGGGTAAGAAAAAAAGTGTCTACTTAGGCTACATTGACACAAAATCCTTCCCACTGGGTTGTGTGTTTATTATTTTTGTTACCTGAGTTTTGAATATAACCACTGTTAATAATAGTCACTATTTCTGATTTAGGAAATGTTTTGGCAGAAGCAGTCTCTCTCTCACGGACCCCATTCACTCTGCACACCACTCGACCATCTCCCTTGTTCTTGTTTGCTTTAAAGGATGAAGCCGTAAGTTCTTTCTACAGGGTTTACATGGTAACTGCCCTGAAACAATCAGAAAGTAATGATATATTTCTCAGATTTTGTGTATTTATTGGTCCAAATGGGCTCTCTGTCTCACTAACAACCGCACCTAATTAGTCGTTAGTCCAGCATCCACTACCCATCCAACAGGTGCCAGACAAGTGTACAAAGTTGTCTTTTAGATTTTTGGATTGCTCTGGTGCATTGAAGTTCACCCACTTTTATTGAGTTTGTTCTCATAATGTGTTCAGGCAAACTATGATGGTCAGCAACTTGGCTAATTTTCATTATGTCCCACAGAGCAACCTGGTCAACAAAGTCAAACGCTTTGTGAAAGTCAACATGGACTGCAAATAAACATCGCTATATTAACATGTGTTCAATAAGTACTTGCAGAGATGCAGTTAGTCCGGGGGCTAACATGGGCATATGTGCAACCCCCCCCCCAACTCTATGAACCTATATTTTTCTGAAGCCTTAAGGCACCTTGACACTTGCACCAATTTGATCCCTGTTTGCATGCAATTTGCCATGCCAGTGCAACCTGTTTTGTCCCGCTGGACACTGCGTTATATAAATAATTATTTTGTAGCAGATGACGCATTTGCGCTCAGAATTTTGCTAATGAAACCACCTCTTATCACGCTCGGAATCACAGAAATTATCGACAGCTGCAGCTTATCTCTTGCATTTCATGAGGTGGAGAATGCATTTGGAATTGTCAAAGGTAATTATTTGTAATATTTATATTGTAACGGCTTAGTAAAACAGTTGCGTTTTCATTCCTTCTTATGAGTTTGATGTATGTGTAAAATTATGTTTATTGTGGATGTAACATCTCGTCAAGATGTGCTTTGCTGTGGCAGTGAATCACCTTGACTCGCAGTGACAGTCACCATGTTCACGTCTAGTTCACAAAATTAATGCATATCAGCGATTTTGAGCATTTCAGAATTTTCAGTGAGTTTACTCTCTGGCACGCCAGATTGCGTGCCAGTGCGGGGATCAAATTCATGCAAGTGCCAAGGTACCTTCACAGTGTCCCATTAATGAAATTGAATGTTGAAATGAAAATTTTGGGATGCACTACCTGTTTTCACACAAGAAATAGACATGTCCTATAATCGCCATTTTTCGTAAGGCAAAAACACCAAAATTCTCCAGAGGTATATAAGGTCACAGGTTATGCAAATATTGTTGTAGTTCAGATAGAACAGCACAATAGCAATGTTTAAAGTATTCTTAGTGTAAAACAATGTTAGTGTTGAAGCATTTGAATATATTACCACTTTTCATGAAACAAATAGCGGTACCCCACATAAGTGATCCAGCTGCAGCCTGAGATCATTTTCATCATCTTTATCATCACAAAAATAAACACATAAAAGGTGTTGAAGAGCAAAGCTGGACTGAATTCTTCATCTGCCTTGTTTTAGTTCAATTATTACACGCTCACTCAGTCACTAACCTTCAACCGCTTACACCAGTTAAAGGTCACAGGGGGCTGGAGACTATCCCAGCAGTCATAGCATGTGAGGCGGGGTACACCGTGAACAGGATGCCAGTCTGTCACAGGGCCACATATAGACAAGCACATAGACAACCGCATGCACACCTACCAAAGAATTAAAGTTTTCAATCCACCAAAATAGCCTGTATGGCTTTCTCAGTTCTGTTGTAATAACTGGGAGTAGCACCACAGCGATGGTGCATTTCTTCCTCTTAGTATCTTGTAATCCAGTACTGCAATAACCTGCTTCCTGTACCTGAGCAACGGTACAGTTCATTTGGAAAGTATTCACAGCACTTCACTTTTTCACATTTTGTTACGTTCCAGCTTTATTAAATTTTTTCCTCAAGATTCTACACACAGTACCCCATAATGACAGTGTGAAAATGTTTTTTTTGAGATTTTTGCAAATTTCTTAAAAATAAAACACTAAGACATCACATGTACTCACAGCCTTTGCCATGAAGCTCAAAATTGAGCTCAGGTGCAGCCTGTTTCCACTGATCATCCTTGAGATGTTTCTACAGCTTAATTGGAGTACACCTGGGGTAAATTCAGTTGATTGGGCATGATTTGGAAATACACACACCTGTCTACATATAAGGTCCCACAGTTGACGGTGCATGTCAGAGCACAAACCAAGCATGAAGTCAAAGGAATTGTCTGTAGACCTCTGAGACAGGATTGTCCCGAGGCACAAATCTGGGGAAGGGTACAGAAACATTTCTGCTGCTTGGAAGGTCCCAATGAGCACAGTGGCCTCCATCATCCATAAATGGAAGACGTCCACCAGGACTCTTCCTAGAGCTGGCCACCCATCTAAACTGAGCGATCAGGGAGAAGGGCATTAGTCAGGGAGGTGACCAAGAACCCAATGGTAACTCTGTCAGAACTCCAGCATTCCTCTGTGGAGAGAGAGGAAACTTTCGGGAGGACAACCATCTCTGCAGCAATCCACCAATCAGGCCCGTATGATAGAGTGGCCAGACGGAAGCCACTCATTAGTAAAAGGCACATGGCAGCCCACCTGGAGTTTTACAAAAGGCACCTGTAGGAGAGGTGCTGCAAAGAAGAAAAGGTAGGTGCACCAAGTGTGTGGCATCATATTCAAGAAGACTTGAAGCTGTAATTGCTGCCAAAGGTGCATCAACAAAGTATTGAGCAAAGGGTGTGAATATTTGTTTATGATTTCTTAGTTATTATTTTTCATATATTTGCAAAAATTAAAAACAATATTTTTTTCATGTTATTATGGGGTGCTGTCAGGAGATATTTGAGGGGGAAAAATTTACTCCATTTTGGAATAAGGCTGTAACATACCAAACTGTGGAAAAAGTGAACCGCTGTGAATACTTTTCGGATGCACTTTATATTTGAACTTTTGGCTGAAATCTTGGTGACTGCTCCGTGCACATCCTGCACTTAGCACCTGTTGAACGCTTTGACTCTGCAGCAGACAGAGATGATGTTCAAGCAAGAAAATTGGGAACATTGACAGATTACCGTAAAGCCCCACTGACAACTCTAGACCTGCTTTGGCCAGGTGCACGACGCGCCACAACCATCCCCAGCAGCCTGTGCTTGGAAATGGAACGATATGAAGAGCACAATGAAAGTGTCTGGGATGTATCAAGCGATTGTGAAGGTAGAAAACGGGAGGTAGCTTGAAAGATAGAAGTATTTACAGGAACAAGGAAGAGAGGAGGGGAGCAGGTGAAGTTGTGTTCCGCCTTGTGAGGAGCGGTGCAGCTGTGCTGCCAGCTCCTGCAGACTGAGGGTTATCTGTCTTCTCCAGCTGTGCCACCCAGCTGTCACACACTGCGGTGCTCCAGTCTGTCCTGGCATCCTTTTGCCCGCCATTATCTACCTGGGCGTGCAATCCACATTCGTCAGCCTGTACGCCTGCAGATTATTAGCATGGAAATGAGCAGGCAGAGGTTATTTACGCAGTGCGAGAGTCTCGCTGCGCTTTTGCCCCTCGCATTCCGT
This sequence comes from Thalassophryne amazonica, assembly GCF_902500255.1. Taxonomy (NCBI): domain Eukaryota; kingdom Metazoa; phylum Chordata; class Actinopteri; order Batrachoidiformes; family Batrachoididae; genus Thalassophryne; species Thalassophryne amazonica. The sequence goes on along the minus strand of NC_047124.1, from coordinate 32,522,969 downwards.
TGATTTGATCACCCAGCTGGCTACCTGCCGGCCTTATGCGCTTTTAATTCAACAAACTTTTTTTTTCGAGGCTATCTCAGAGCGTCTGTCCAGTGAGACCAACCAGAGGTCCCCCGCTGGCAGCCGTTCACTGCCGGGTAAGAGCCTCATTCATCCCGGACCCGTCAGCGCAAACAGCCACTTTACAGCCAACCACCTGTGACTTGGACTGTGGGGAGATTTGGCTACAGTGGGGTGTAAGAGGGGAGAACAGCCAAGGCTTTGGGCTGTCAAGCCAACCATTGATTAAGGGAATCAGTATTGATTAAGGGAGCGGGGGACATCTGGAACCTGGAATTTCTGCGCTCACATCAATTATTCAAATTGTTGCTGCTGAATTGGATTATAGGAGAATCTTCCTGCCATCCTCTCATTCTGCACACTCTCAGTAAGACGCCTCTACAACTCACAGTACTTTAAGTTGCCTGTACATGCGAGTGCAAATCGCTGAGCTCTGCGCGGACAGTGCGAGGACATCTTATCTTTTTTAGCCCCTGATTGCGGGCTGATGCCTGCAGCCGACTGCAGGCGCACACTTTGTTGTCAGATTTGTTTCTCAGTTTGCCCTTCTGTCTCTGTGTTGACATCTTGAAGACTTGAATGCGGCACACAATGGCACAGCCTGCCGGAGCCTGGGCCAGAGGGGCATTCATATTCATGTTGGTGCCAGAGAGGCTGTGCAGGCGCTCGGGGGGCTTCGTGCATGCTTGCTGTGTGTGAGTGGAAGCGGGTTTGTGTCAATCTGTGTGTGATTGCGCCTGGCAGGATGCTGATTTGCGGATCGTGCAGCACTCGTCTCACAGAGAGGAGCCAGTGCCGAGCCCGGCTAATGGCTGCTGTCCACGTTGGACATGAACATGACGAGTGCAAGTGAGCCACACAGGGACCAAAGCCCACAGGTGTCTATGATAGAAAGCTGCCCTTTTGTCTGCCGTCACTGCTGCTTGGACAGCCGACACCTCTGTCAGTTACCGAAGAATGGTTTTTAATTTTTTGTGTGTGTTTCTTGGACTCAACAGTCAAAAATCTTGCATTTCATCAGTTATTGTGGTGATAGTCTCTGTTGGTAGTAAACGGCAGAAAATAACCCTGAGATTGCAATTCACTCCCTGACACCCCCCCCCCCCCCCCGACACACACACACACCACACACACACACCCCACCCAACGTATTTTTCAGAAATCTTGATTTGGGTGTAAATGAAGCAGTAACGGCTGGTGCTGAAAAATGAAGCCAATTTGGAAGTGTCAAAACATGCAGTTCCCCAAATGACCACTTGACGGTGGCTGTAATAGTGTGTCAATCCTCACAGACTCCCATGTTAAAATGTCCAACATTACAGGAGAAATTAACATTTCCTGGCACAGAAAGTATTTTAGACCCGGCAGCCAGTTTTCGCCATTCATGGCAACTATGACAGAAATTAATATATATGAGGTCTATTAGAAAAGTATCCGACCTTATTATTTTTTAAAAAAAACCATATGGATTTGAATCACGTGTGATTGCGTCAGACAAGCTTGAACCCTCGTGCGCATGCGTGAGTTTTTCCACGCCTGCCAGTTGCGTCATTCGCCTGTGAGCAGGCTTTGAGTGAGGAGTGGTCCACCCCCTCGGCGGATTTTCATTGTCAGGAAATGGTGGAATGATTTGGGCTTTTTTTCCATCAGAATTTTTTCAGAAACTGTTAGAGACTGGCAGCTGGAAACCATTAGAAAAATTTATCTGGCTTTCGGTGAAAATGTTACGGGCTTGGTGGAGAATAAGGAGTGTTACTGTCGCTTTAAGGATGGCCCCCAGCGGCTGTGGGGCATGCCGCACTCCGAAGCCGCCATCGACAGGCTGAACGACCATTTCATTTCTAAATGGATGGCTGTCTGGATCCGTGACCATCGTGTGCCATTTCTCTGGTTATCACAAGAGCTGGACATCAACCATTGTCCGGCAGATTTCACTGTTAACAAGTGATTTTGTCATGGAAAGCTGAGCGGAGGCTTCACTCATCACGATGGATTCGCTACTGGAGCGAGACAAAACCATTTCCGTTTTGGTCTCACAGGACGGCTTTGAGATGGCGTTCAGACAGCTGTCGGTGGTTTTTCCATCGAGTGATTATCCGAGAAATTGTGGATGTGCCTGGACATGCCAGAACATGTCCCGTGAGGCTTCATCACGGTGTTGCGGTACGCCATGCTGCACCGCCGCGACGCGCGAAGCCTCCGCTCCTCTTTCCATGACAAAAACTCCTGTAACAGTGGAATGTGCTGTTCATTTCCAAACTGGACGCTGTGTTTTATCCGGGACGTCATCTGACTAGCACAGGAATTGTGAAAAGACGTGGACATCAGCACTTTTTCGGCACTTTGAGACAGACGTGCGGAGGAATTCCGAGCACAGCAACGCCGTGATGAAGCCTCATGGGACATGTTCTTGTTGTGAAAGTGTAGGAACACGGACCCACAACAGGGGGCGCAATGAACGGACAATGGAGAAAGTAAATAACAATTTTTACTGTTGTGAAAATGCACAACCAATACAACAATTGACACTTTGGGTTTACACCGAATTCCACTGGTGTCGTGTGGGCAGGCTCGAAGGTAGGAGACGTCCGTCTCAGTCGAACCGGAACCACCCAGATCTCCTCTGCCACCGACCCCCGGAAATACTGGAACCGCCAAGTCCCGAATTCCCAGGTGGCCACTGCCTCCGCTCGTCGGATCCGGTACTGCTGGCAGGAGAGAGCAACAACACACAGATGTGGATGCGACAGCACCCAGCCACGGAGAGGGGAGAAGCCGCCTCCACCTCTTGACAATATACAGCAGGAAGGTGAGTACTTATTCAAGCAATTTAGCTGTTAGTAGTCAGCAGTCCTGAAACGGTTTACAAATCTTAGCTGGTTATTCAGAATATGAAGGCAGAGAATGTTACCTCAGTCTTAAGGCGATATCTCGGCACTGAGGTGGAGACGCCGTCCTCCTGATATACCTCGGTGCTGAGTAGAAACAGCTGTGTTTGGAGATGGGTGACAGCTGTCACCCAGATTACTCCCATGATGCGGTAGCGCCCTCTGGTGCCTGGAGCCCGCACTCCAGGCAGGGCGCCCTCTGGTGGTGGTGGGCCAGCAGTACCTCCTCTTCAGCGGCCCACACAACATGTTCTGGCATGTCCAGGCACATCCACAATTTCTCGGATAATCACTCGATGGAAAAACCACTGACAGCTGTCTGAACGCCATCTCAAAGCCGTCCTGTGAGACCAAAACGGAGGTGGTTTTGTCTCGCTTCAGTAGCGAATCCATCGTGACACGCGAAGCCTCCGCTCGGCTTTCCATGACAAAATCTCTTGTTAAAAGTGAAATCTGCCAGAAAATGGTTGATGTCCAGCTCTTGTGATAACCAGAGAAATGGCACACGATGGTCACGGATTCATACAGCCATCCGTTTAGAAATGAAATGGTCGTTCAGCCTGTCGATGGCGGCTTCGGAGCGCGGCGCGCCCCACAGCCGCTGGGGGCCGTCCTTAAAGCGACAGTAACACTCCTTATTCTCCACCAAGCCCTTAACATTTTCACCGAAAGCCAGATAAATGTTTCTAATGGTTTCCATTTGCCAGTCTCTAACAGTTTCTGAAAAAATTCTGATGGAAAAAAAGCCCAAATCATTCCGCCATTTCCTGACAATGAAAATCCGCAGAGGGGGCTGGACCACTCCTCACACAAAGCCTTCCCACAGGCGAATGACACAACCGACAGGTGTGGAAAAACTCACACATGCGCACGAGGGTTCAAGCTTGTCTGATGCAATCACACGTGATTCAAATCCATATGGTTTTGAAAAAAAAATAATGTTGGATACTTTTCTAATAGACCTCATGTATGTATGTATATATACATGTGTGTATATATATATATATATATATATATATATATATATATATATATATATATATATATATATATATATATATATAATATATATATATGATTTTCTTTCTTTTTTTTTTTTTTACAAATACAATTAATGATATTAGGAGCAGGTTAACACA